>NW_028301536.1:30057500-30185000 GCF_042242905.1 Orbicella faveolata | reverse complement strand
ACAATAAAAAATGCATTTCGAAAGTTTGGTCCACTTTGGCCTCGTTAGCACCCCCCCCCCCCCATAAAATCCTGGTTACGGGCTTGCATATCCCATCGAAGGCGACACCGCAGGCGTTTTTACTCATGCCAATCTACAGTGCACATCACTGAAATGCGAAATGAAAAATCCAGATTAAAAAAGGTCCTGGCCCCAGTTGTTCGAAAGGTAGATAACGCTATCCACCGGATAAATCACTATCCATTGGATATATAAGTGTTAACAAAACAAACCTCGCTATCCACTGGATAGTGATTGATCCAGTGGATAACGTTATCCACCTTTCGAACAACTCGGTCCTGAAGTATGGGACGAAAGGGGGGGAGACACCATAAAAACTGATTCAAGAAGGTCTGAGTCTCGTAGCCTCCTTAGGAACTTGCAGATAGCCTACTCAGCACGTAATTTTGCTCAGCCATTTACTGGAATTGCGAAGCCAAACTGCGTATAGTCTCAAGCATTCACGGTTTTGTGAAGCAAGTCGGAGAATTAACAAACCTTCAGGGCGTAACAACCTATGAATTGAGGAAACGTAAAAGGCAACGAAAAAGATTCCTTTAAGGAAGTCTCCAAACATTTTAACCACTCGGATTATTCTTCGAAAAACACGATTCTTTACGGCATTTCTGTCAAGGTAACACTGAAAGTCTTAAAACTTCAGAACTAGGTACCTAGCTTAGCTTCTCATGGGATCAACACGTTCTCATTGAACTGATAATAATAGGCCCTTTGCACGATTCGGTCACATGGTACAAAATCACTCATGCTGGGACGCAAGTCGCACAATGGCACTTCCAAAACAACGCAACTCGTACCAGTCCACCTTGACCTGCCTTTGTTTTGGAAGGTCCCACTGTGCAACTTGCTGTGTGATTTTGTATTATGTGACCGGATCGTTCAAAGGGCCTATTCACTCGTGCATTTCGTGTTGTCAATAGCGTTCCTTCGTACTTCACTTTATCAGGCCACCTCTCGCTTTCCTCTGACCAAGGCCTAAAGGTATGTAACGCCATCTTCGCATACTCGCCGTACTGTCGGGGTGAGTTAAAAGTCACTTAAAGGAGCTAAGTTTGCGGTTTGCGGATCTTGAAAATTTTAGCCCAAATTTACAGCTCTGACAGCCCGACTGGCTATTTGTAGACCCTCGTGGGATTCGGCTGAAGCCGTTTGAGATTTTAAAATGACTTATCTCTCACCCTTCATCCTCTCTTGCGAGTTATACAATACATAAAGCACCAGGCACGGTTTGAGGCGTTTTTGAGAATTTAATCATTAATGTTATAAATGATTGTTATTTTTTTATGACTATCCGATTTTTCCAACAATCATTAAGTTAAATGTAACAGTTTTAATAAGAATTCGATCATTAGTTGAGCTTTACGTAAGTGTATGAAATTATTAAGTAACCCTTTTAAGGTGGCCGAACACAGTTTTCAAGAGCCTCTGCCTAATTCACCATTACTTTAAAGATATTTATGCTTTGGCGCCCGTTTTTTGCAAGAGTCAACGTTAACCACAGAAGGGTTTATTCTCACATTTTGGCTAAGGTGAGTGCTGTTGCCATGGCAACGAGGCTGGTTAAAAACAAGGCTTAAAAAATGGTTTTTGTTTATTTAAAAAAAATTCAGTCGTTAGATTTTTTTCATCATTTGCCCACTATGAATTGACATTAAATCCCTTCTGTCAACACTGTTCTAATAAAATTTTGACATAGGCGACTTTCGTAATTCGCCGTAAATCGTTTTCACTGCATGTTCTGTATTATTAAAAATTCCCTAAGTCAAAGTTCAGATTTTTTGCGATAGATCATTCGCGTGGTTTCTGAATTATTTTTTTGCCAAATTTCTTGAAATTCTAACGACTGGATCGTTAGAAATCGGCAAGTTTCTGCAAAAGCAATCGGTCTCAGTTTTTCGAGCAACTGCGCATGCGCTGCATTTAACTGGGTTCTTTCGGTAACAAAGAAAAAGCTGAGGATTGCTGGGTTCTTTGCGTCGTTACCTTTTCTAACATAGCTTTGTAATAAAAGACTAAAGGCATCAGTACACTGCGTTCAATAATGGAGAAAAATAGCGCATATAGTGCGGGTGTTGAGTAACTGAATAAAATGATCGCTCTATTGAAGGCATGTTTTGCATCAGCAAAAGCGCGCGCGAAAACAGTGTTCGGCCGCCTTAAATGGTTCACAATAGTTGAACAGTGTTTTCACTCTCTGCTGGCCTTATCTGTTGTCATTTCCAAGTTCTTTTTCATTTAATATTAACTAAGCTTTTCCAGTTTTGCTGAACTTGTATTTTTTCTTTTGTACTCTTGCCTTTTAGCGAACGTTTGGTAGCTTTTAATTAAGACGTGCCTTACAACATAATACATAAATAATTCAGTACAGGCCATCAGTAAACAACATTGAAGTTATTGAAATCATTCAAAGCAATTAATGGCAATAAAAAATAGTTTAATGATGGCAATGTCATTAATTAATTTGAATCAAGTAACTCAGCTGACCAAAAAACAAATATAATTGCCTTTTTAATTCCTGTGCTGATTTGCGAGAGTCACTTTTTTGATCATTCTGATAATTAGATTGAAAATAGTCCTTCTCGAGATTAAGTATCACTGTGCTAAAATAGCTTTACGATACCAAGAAATTCGAAGAGTATTTTTGGTTTTTGACGTTGATATAGCTGTATCTGTAGCCCTTGAATCTGAGTTGTGAAGAAACATTAAAAAAAGATCGGGAACTTCTGGTTGTGTCATATTCCACAAGAAAGCATTACTGCTAGTCTTTTAATTCCCTGCTCCAGACAATTTTAAATTGCTGTCTGTCTTGTTGATTTAACTAAGGCTTTTTCGAGAGCTTTTTCGTGATGTCGATTAAATAGAACACTTCAAGTGCCACGTACTGCCAATAAAGTCCTACCGCTGTTCAAGCAAATTAAACCATAAATACGAACGGCAAAAGAGAAGTTCATTATGAGCAGTTTTGGTAGCATCTGAGAGAGGAAGGAAGCTGTGTTCATAATGAAGTTTCTTGCAACCCTTCTATTCGTGAGCTCCTTGCTTATTCAAACTGGTAAGAAATGAAATTGTCATGATTTCTTTCTAGGAGTATGTTTTAGACCTTACAAAGAAGGTCTTAAATTTTGTTTAAAATCGCCGTCATCTGGGAACTCGATCGACACTAAGCGGTTCGATTAGAGGGAGCGAAGGGTAACAATGAGCAACTTTGCATGCATGCATGCATGTATTTCTAAAGATTTTGAGAAAATCTACAGGGAAATACCAATTTTTGGAATCATCAACGGAAACTGAAATTGGTTCGAAAGATTGCGACTTTTGAAAAATCGAATGTAAATTTCTGAAAAGTCTCTAAAAATATTCGTTTGGATAACTGAATAATTCGAAAACACGGGAGTCCACTGCTTTGTTCCTTATTCATTTTAAAAATTTAATTTATTATGTGATGAGAAAATAGAATAGAGCAGGAAACGTAAACTTGCTTCTTCATGTGTTACGGACATAACTGGGAAAGCTCAGCATTAATGAGCAAAGCTAGGCAACATTTCGTTGAAAATGCTTGATTGTCGTTCGATATCCGTCTTCCTATTGATTTATACCTGTTACACCTGTTTTCCATTAATAAATACAAATTGCAGAACAAACTCTGTGCCTATATTTACCTTTTTTAACAGTTTGTCAGAGCATACTGAGGACATGCAGGATATAATATAAGCTTGATGACTCAGCATAAGCGTGATGACCTGTCACACCTGCCTTCGATCAGCATATACAAATTGTAGAGCAAACGTTGTGCCTTTATTTGACATTTTTTTAATAGTTGATCAGATGATACTAAGGACAGGACATACATGTAGGATAACATAAGCTTGATGATTCAAAGTGATTAACAAGCGTGAAAAATATGTATTGAAACTGTACTACCGTTTTGATGACCACCAATCTTGACCAATCTTTCTTTTTTGCAATTTTGATGTACAACAACAGCAATAATCTTTATTAGCTTAACTACATCAATTGCATAGAAGGTATGAGAAGGAAGGAAGTTAATTTTATAAAATAAAAAGAAAAGTTTTAAGGAAAAATATTGACGGTTATTTTTAATTTATTTTTGTTGCTGTTGTTGACTAGGGAACGCCAATGGATCTATGTCGTGTTTAACATGCTTAAGTTACACCTCCATGGCTGACTGTATCGAAAACCAAATAGAACAAATCTGCGATGAGGAACAAAATCGTTGCGCAACATTGGCTTTATCTGTCTCTGGTATAGACGGTTTCTCGAAAGGATGCTTTAATGACATCTCCTGTGAGGAATACCAGATTCCAGGCTACTGCGAGCAGATTGTCGGCGGTGAATGTGAAATAACTTGTTGTGAGAACAGTCTCTGTAACTAAATCAGAGAAGGACAAAACAGTGATTAGTGTGTGCTTTTACTTTCACTGTAATATATACTGATATGGAAAATAAACTCAAAATGTTAAATTTGATTTTCTGGTTTTAGTTTGGGCTTGGGATGCGAATGCACAGAGTAAGATAGACAAGAGAAAACAAAAGTAAATAAATGGAGATACGACAATCACAGACTGAGTAACAAGGAGAGTTAACCTAAAACCGCACGGTTAAACTTTTTTTTTTCGTTTTGTTTTGTTTCGTTTTGTTTTGTTTTTTATTATTATTATTATTTTCTTTCAAGAAAGCTTGCCTCAACTTAAAAAAAAAAACAGAATGTTTTTTTCATTTGTGATAATTCGTTTTGTTTTTGGCCTTTGAAATTCTTTTTCGTGAATATTCATTACGGTCTCCAAAACAAAAACCAGTCCGACTTCAGTGTATTTCCTGTTGACACACATTTGACATCGGGACAATACAGTTTCTCCCTCCTACTGAATGCAGATTGGGTAATTCAAGTTTTAGAGGCACTGGCTGTTTGCAAGGCAAGTCTTGCATCATAAGTAGCTGCCAAATCGAAAATTGGTTGCTTATGCTCAGATTCATTCCATTGCGTTTTGAAATAACACAGTTTAGGTGCAGGTACCACTCCAGGAGTTTACCGATCGAGCCGGCTATGTTCGTCTCTGAATCTGCTGTGCAACAGGATCTGTCCTTATTGTGATATACTGGCGTGACTTTTCTTGGATAGTGCTTCTGGTGTTATTTTATAATTAGACACTAAGGTTACCTGGAATCGATAGAAAGCAGTTCAATGAGACAGCACTAGCAAAATAGCAGCAATACAATAACTCTATTTACTGGAAAAAATCAGAAGAAGCAACTGCTTGCTCTTTCCCTTTGTGGATGTCAATCGTGGGAACAGATAAAAACCAGGTCTTCCCACCATGAAGTTACCGTAACTTCAATGCCACGTAGTAAAACATTTTCACAGATTTTCCACCAAAAGTCTTGTTCAAAACTCTTGATATTATATAGATTTCTGTGAAAATGCTTTCCGATTTAAAATCTCGTCTGGTAACGCTTAATGTTTTCCCGTTATAGTGTTTATTAACTTCGTTTAGAAAAACGTTGGACTTTCCTTAAATTAGATATGTGACAAGAGTACATTTTTTTTTCCAAAAAAAAATGGTGTACGTCGTATACGAATGGGGTAGCTATTCTGTCAAAATGGTATGCAAAAGGTGAACGGTAGCACATGCGCCCGAAACCTCTTAGTATAAGACTTTTTAAAGTACACACTCGGAGAATTAAGCATACTGTGAAAGAGCAAATTTTATGCCATTAAACTATAGAAGCTGCTAAACCAAACCAGCCCTTGCCTTGAAGAGACATTTCTGAAAGAAATTTCAGGCGATTTAGATAGGTTATATCGTGGAAATTTCTCATTGTCGACAGGAGCCCATGCACCGGAACTTCCATATGTATCATACCCTTAATACAATCCTTTCCCGTGTCTTTTTCGTTTAAAGAAACAGCATTTCCCGCCACAAAAGGCACTTTTTCCGTTGCTTACCGTCTGCGCTCAATTTCAACCCTAAAAGAATGGCGGATGATGTCAACGGACAATCCCGTGTCGTTGGCCTGTTTTTTCCTGAACATTTGGCGCAACTAATGTCTTCACCTTAGAGCTTGCAGTAAATCATATAGACTTTCTGAAAAGTCCTTCGTCTTGTTTAGTCAGTATCCGCCGGACGAAGGACTTTTCCTGCTTGATTGCCGCCAATTTTAGCGACCCAAAAACGGGTCGCTGCGCTTCAACCAATCAGAGGTCTCCTGGATGTCCCTTGGGGACCAAATTGTCAAACTATGCGCAACAAAACGTGACTTGCGGTTAAATTCAATATGGGGTCGACTACGAAAGCCATTAACGAAGCTTGAAAGGCCAGGGGATATCATGTATTGCGTGAATACCAGAAGAAAACAGTGGAAGCATATCTGTCTGGAAGAGATGTGTTTGTTTCTGCACCAACCGTGGCTGGAAAAGTTTGACTTTCGAGCTGGCTCCGTATGCGTTTGATTGTTTGAATGGAGATCAAGCGAATAGCAACTCCATCTTCTTGGTGGTGGTTCCGCTTATTCCCCTGATGAAAGATCAGGGAGACGACTGTTCTGAACAACAGTTACAGGACATTTTAGATTTAAACTGGTATTTGGAAGTCCGGAGGCGATTCTCAACAGCTATCGCCACATTGTTGTTCCGCCTTTCTTGGCTTCAATGGACTTCCTCGATGATTCGCAGCTTCCTCTTACTTCAAGAATCTTCCGAACTACGGTTTCGTTTTTGTCTGCGCAATTTAATTTCGGCACAAAATGTTTGTCAAAAGTGAACCTTCGCCACTGGATATCTCCTTTCCGGCGATCAATTCAAGATCCAAACAAGCTTTGGTCTTTTTTTTGGCCACCCGATATCGTCAATTTTCGTTAAAATCTTTGTTCGTAATCCCTTTAGTATAGAGTAAACAAATTTGCTCTTTCGACGCAGGAGAAACGCATACACGTTCGATTGTTTTGGTCGGAGTGGAACCGATACTTTCCGCCATTCGATTTAATTCAAATGTAATCTGAGACACCAGTTGCAAGTCACGCCACTCCTCATTTTTGGCGCGAAACGCAAATGAAAACCCTTCAAGCGAGACAAGTCGACCTCTCGCGACTTCGTTGCTCGCTCGGCCGCTTCGCGGCCTAACATCTTCTATCCCGCTTTGCGGCCTAACATATTCTACCCTGAAATTCATGAGGTCGACTTGTGGCAAGTCTATAAATCATACTGAGTGTTTTGTTAGTATACCCAAGCCGAGAAGATTCGTTCACAGCAAAGCCCAAACAGTGTTCGGAATCGCAAACTATTTCTTAATAAGCATCAAGTACTCTAAGAACATTTGAACGCGACTTTCTGTCGAGATTCTATAACATTTTCCTAGTTTTTATCTCACCATACGTTTTTAAAGTTGGCCAGACAAAGTCAGCTTTGATAATTCGTTACCTAGACAACCAAGATGACTTAAGGTGGCTCAAAACAGTTTCCAGCACTTTCCAAGACTTAAATATTGATGGGCCGTTATAACCACTCTTTATTAATTGATATTGCAATCATGGTATCAAAAAACTGCTCAATCATCGGTGAACACGTTGTTACCATTTTTTTGACACAGTAGATTACAGTAGCAACAGTATAACTTGTTTTGAAAAACACCCTTAATAATAGCTTTGAGGGCATATAATTCAAAAACGGCATGGTGATTTTTTTTTTTTTTTATTTACATTATCGAATTTTGCTATGTAAGATAAGACGCGACTCTTGGCAAAGTTTAAAAAGATCTGTATATACGGTTCAGAGCCACCTTAAATTTCAAAACTTTAAGGTAATTCTGCATCCCATGTATAGATTTTCTTAAAACTTTGCCAAAAGTTGCGTCTTATCCTGCTTATCAAAATTTGATGATATAAAAAAAAAATTACCGTGCCGTTTCTGAATTATAAGCCATGATGGGACGCAGGGAACTTCTACTGTAAGTACCGCAGACAAATGGTAGGAAATTTTCCTGGCATTCCTTACATACTCTCACTAGGGTTCTTCGTCTTGCGGCCAGGGAAAGCGTCATAATCTGTTTCAGTGACATGTCGATGATATTAAATAAAAAATAAACCAGAAAGGGCCGATGGAATATGAGACAAGCTTTAAAATGAAGTCACGATATTAATAGTGTTTTAAAAGTGAGTAGTGCGTTCGAGTCATTCCCGATGCTTTCAAATGATGGCGGACTCCACCGACGCCAATAATCTGGAACAAAACAAGGTCATTATATATCGCATCACGTCTAAACACACGTGAAGAAAAACTTGGGCTCGAAAAAAACGTGAGCGGACAAAACCGGGGAATGCCGATAAATCAAGAAATCCCGCAATGATGAACGAATTACAGACAATTACACAACATGAACCTTCCTCTGCTTCTCCCCCTGAACCAAGTTCAGATCTACGAACTGAACTTAAAGATACCAAAGTGCCTACGAATGGATGTTGAGCGGGGCGAGCAGACGTAAATGTCTTCTTTACCCAATGAAAGCCATCACAATAAACTCTGAGCTTGCATCGAGATGCTTGTCCGGGCGTAAGGGAGCGTTTGATTAATCAATCTAACACATCTTAAGGAATAAAAACCCAGTTGATCTGGAATACTTGTCTGAGTATGTACGTCGTTGGCAGTGGGAGCCACTTGCAGTATTATCATGCTCGGCAATTGAAGTTATTGTGTAGAAGATATCGCACAATTACACAGTCGAGGGCAAAAAAAGAAACAAACCAAAGCGCGAGGAGAAACTTAGTACATGGAGCTAAGATAGATTGTCAGTGCTTTAGTAGACTATGCACGACGGCTAATCGCTTGGCCAATGGCTCCTACACCCAACGAATCGTAAAAGTCCGTAAGTAACGACCTCCGAAAGAAATGAGCCCACTCCCCATCCCCTGAAAATAGAGGAACTAAGGTTCAAAAGTATAATTATTTTTTCAATCAATAACCTGAATAACGTAGGATAAACTGATGACGATTCAACGAGGGAAGGTATAGCTTATTCCGTTCAAAAATTTTTCCTCTGTCCATTTCACTAAAAACCAAAGTCTTCTCGAGTCAGTTTAGAGTCCCTGGGACTCGGAAATATCACCCAAGTTTCTGGACACCGGCCTAAAGTTGGTCAAAATCACGCTGCGCGTAGCCCAGTGTCAGCGAGTTTCTAGTCACTAAGTGAGTTAAAAAGGGGAAATATTTCGGCCAGACTGCTCATAACCAAGCGTTCAAAGATTTTTCTTCTGTCCCTTTTACTGAAAACCAAAGTCTTTTCGAATTATTTTATAGTCACTAGGACTCGGAAATATCGGCCAAGTTCCTGGAAATCGACCCAAAGTAGGTCAAAATCACGCTTCGCGTAGCCCGGTCTCGGCGACTTTCTAATCACTAAGTGGCTATATTTCGGCAAGGCTTCTTATAACCAAGCGTTCAAAAACTTTTCCTTTATCCATTTCACTAAAAATGAAAGTCTTCTCGAATTAGTTTAGAGTCCCTGCGACTCGGAAAAATCGCCCAAGTTCCTGGAAATGGACCCAAAGTTGGTCAAAATCACGCTGCGCGTAGCCCGGTCTCTGCGACTTTGAGCACTGTCCAAATCGATAGACTTCCACAAGTGAAATACCCGTGTGCAGATTTGGGGGAGGGTTAAAAGTAGCATCTTCAAAAAGTTAGGCAAGCATTGGTTAGGATCCTCGCACCTAAAACGCGAGTGTGGCGCATCTCTAAATGCGCAAGAACTTACGAGAGAAAAGAAAGTTGATTTGGGCGAGAATCTCCGACCTAAGCACTGTGCAGAACGATAGACTTCCACAAGTGAAATACGTTTGCGTACATTTGAAGGAAGGCCAAAACTAGCATATTTAAAGAACCCCGTAAGCATAGTTTGGGATCCCCACACCAAAATCGCGAGTTTGCCGCATCGCTAAACGCGCGAAAACACGCGGGAAAAAAAAGATATAAATGGGCGAAAACCTTTAACCCACGCATTGTCCAAAGCGACATACTTCCACAAGTAAAATACACGTGTGTAGAGTTGAGAAAGGGCTAAATCTAGCATCTTTAAAACGTCCTGTAAACATAGTTTAAGATCCCGATACCGGAACCGTGACTGTGGCGCATCTCTAAACGCGCGAGAACTTACTAGAAAGTTGATATAGGCGAGAATATCTTACCCAAGTACTGTCCAAATCAATAGACTTTCACAAAAGAAACACACGTGTGTAGATTTGGAAGACGGCTAAAATTAGATTCTTTAAAAAGTTAGGTAAGCATTGGTTGGGATCCCCGCACCTAAAATGCAAGTGTGGCGCATCTCTAAACGCGCGAGAACTTACGAGAGAATACTAGTTGATATGGGCGAGAATCTGCAACCTAAACACTGTCCAAATCGATAGACTTCCACAAGTAAAATACACTTGTGTATATTTGGGGGAATGCTAAAAGCAGCATCTTTAAAAAGTTAGGTAATCATTGGTTGGGATCCCCGCACCTAAAACGCAAGTGTAGCGCATCTCTAAACGCGCGAGAACTTACGAGAGAATAAAAAGTTGATATGGGCGAGAATCTGCAACCTAAACACTGTCCAAATCGATAGTTTTCCACAAGTGAAATACACATGTCTAGATTTTGGGGAAGGCTAAAAGTAGCATCTTTAAGAAGTTAGGTAAGCATTGGTTAAGATCCCCGCACCTAAAACGCGAGTGTGGCGCACCTCTAAACGCGCGAGAACTTACGAGAGAAAAGAAACTTGTATATGGGCTAGAATCTCTCACTCCATGAGGGGATGCAAATGACTTCTACTGTAGGTATCTCTTCCTAGTGTTTTTTTTTTGTTTTTGTTCTTTGTTGCTTTTTTTTTCTTAATTTTATGAGAACAGGGCTGTATTCCTCTAAGGCTGTGGGTATAATTCGTAAAAACACTGAGTTCTTATAAATCGTTTAGAAATTCTTCAGTCCAGTTCAAATTTATGTTGCTGGCACATGGGTGGGCACTTTATATGTAGACCGTGATGTAAGATACCTTAAACTATTTTTACTGTTCATGATGCCTTGCTACGTTAGTCTGCTTTATAAATATTTAACTACTCTGGTCGAGTGTTTAATTTCAATATGATTAAACGTTCTTTTTATACGTTCCTGTTAATAATGATGCAAAGTTGTCAATTTTAGTAATTTCAATTTGAAGAAAAGGTCCTGTTAGTACCTTCTTGTTACTTGATGAAAATTTTGCGGGGTTTGTTTACCAGGGCGCTTCTTTCATGACGCCTCCTGGAATAAGCTATACATTCCCTAGTTGAATCGTCATCAGTTTATCGTACGTTATTCGGGTTATTGATTGGAAAAATAATTATACTTTTGAAACTTAGTTCCTCTATTTTTAGGGGATGGGGGGTAGGCTCACTTCCTTCGGAGGTCGTTGCTTAAGGACTTTTACGATTCGTTGCGTGTACGAGCCATTGGCCAAGCGATTAGCCAAGCCATTGGTAGCCGTGCATGGTCTACTAAAGCACTGACAATCTATCTTAGCTCCATGTACTAAGTTTCTTCTCGCGCTTTTTTTTTTTGCCTTCGGCTGTGTAACTGTGCGATGTTTTCTACACAATAACTTCAATTGCCGAGCATGATAATACTGCAAGTGGCTCCCACTGCCAACGACATACTCAGACAAGTATTCCAGATCAACTGGGTTTTTATTCCTTAAGATCTGTGTTAGATTGATTAATCAAACGCTCCCTTACGCCCGGACAAGCATCTCGATGCAAGCTCAGAGTTTATTGTGACGGCTTCCATTGGGTAAAGAAGACATTTACGTCTGCTCGCCGCGCTCAACATCCATTCGTAAGCACTTTGCTATCTTTAAGTTCAGTTCGTAGATCTGAGCTTGGTTCAGGGGGAAAAGCAGAGGGAGGTTCATGTTGTGTAATTCGTTCATCATTGCGGGATTACTTGATTTATCGGCATTCCCCGGTTTTGTCCGCTCACTTTTTTTTCCTGCCCAAGTCTTTCTTCACGCGTGTTTAGACGTGATGCGATATATAATGACCTTGTTTTGTTCCAGATTATTGGCGTCGGTGGAGTCCGCCATCATTTGAAAGCATCGGGAATGACTCGAACGCACTATTAACTTTTAAAGCACTATTAATATCGTGACTTCATTTTAAAGCTTGTCTCATGTTCCATCGGCCCTTTCTGGTTTATTTTTTTATTTAATATCATCGACATGTCACTGAAACAGATTATGACGCTTTCCCTGGCCGCAAGACGAAGAACCCTAATGAGAGTATGTAAGGAATGCCAGGAAAATTTCCTACCATTTGTCTGCGGTACTTACAGTAGAAGCCCCGTGCGTCCCGTCATGCTGAGAGCTATAATTAAGGGTGTGTTTATCAGGTTATACTGTTGCTATGATGAAATTTTGTGTTACGAAGATGATAACGTGTTCACCAATGATTGGGCATTTTGTTGATACCGTGATTGTAGCATCAATTTATAAAGAGTGGTTATAATGACCCAACATAATCTTAATCTTGAAAACTGCTTAAAACTGTTTTGAGCCACCTTAAGTGGAATCGCTTCGCATTTCCAAAGAAACATAGAAGTTTAATTAACGCTTTCCGTCGAAAATCTGTAACAATGTTTCCAGCTGTCAGGATTACAGTCACTGCGTAATAGAAACCATCCACGATACAGTCCTTTGAAATGTTTTATCTTTACTTCATCGATAAATAATCGATGTATTAAAATCTCTAATGTTCAGTAGCAGAAATGAAAATGTGCTTTTTTTCACTGTTTAAAAATGAACATTGCCTTCATACAAGAAGTCGTCGACAGTCTCAAATCAGCGAGGAAACCAGCGTTTGCAAATTTGGGAAGCTAAAGGTGCATTTGACATAAAGTGAAGAAGGTTTTCCTCAATTGTCGTTGGTGGACTAACAATTGATTCTTGGAGTAATTCAGTGTAATAGTCCAGGTCAACTCCATGACCGGACTATGCAGATAACATATGTCTTCTATCTCAGAAACTGCAACATATGCAAACCAAGACCGACCATCCGGTACTGGTTGCAGAGAAAACTGGCCTCAGGATCAGCAAAGAAAAGACCAAGGTCATGAGAATCAACAGCAGACAGCGGGAGAAGATCAAGCTGAAAGATGTGGAACTGGAGGACGTTCATAGCTTTACATATTTAGGGAGTATCGTCACATCAGACGGATGAGCGGATGAAGATGTAAAAAGCATTGCAGGATAGGCAATACCATAAGACCAGTGTGGAACTCAGCATCAATATCCACAAAAACCAACCTACGAATCTTTACTACCAATGTGAAGCCAGTTCTTCTATACGGTTTCGAGACCTGGAGAGTTACAAGATCCATATCAAACAAGCTGCAAACCTTCACTAATCAATGTATGAAAAAGATCCTAAAGATGGACTGGCCAGAGAAAATCCGCTACAGGGAACTTTGGGAAAGAACAGAGCAAGAATGTATTCCAGCAGAGATTGCCAGGCGCAAATGGAATTGGATTGGCCACATATTGCGCAAGCCAACATCTTTCACAACCAGATAGGCCCTAGAATGGAATCTGCAGGGTAAAAGGAAGATAGGAAGATCAGTGAAAACCTGGAGGAGGTCAGTAGAAGAGGAGCTCGAAGAACCCAACATCACCTAGAATACGGCAAAAAGAACAGCCGCGAACAGAGTCAGCTGGCGCAGCATTGTAACCGCCCTTTGTTCCACCAGGAACGTAATGGCCTAACTACTCAGTGTAACTATTGGAGAGCTTAAAGCAGTGTTGTAACTTATACCGGAGTTGGGGATTGGAACTCATAACCCTGTGCGACGCTGACGATACTGATTCAAACGCGGCGATTTTCAGGTTCCTACACCAGTCAACTGCCCACTGAAAATACAAAATGGTCGTCAAAGCACCACTGCACTTGTATTTTTAGCGGAGCTCCGGCGGCCCGAAGGGCCGCCAAGCGGAGCCCCATACTCATATGGGAAAGAAAAGGAAACCCATGAGTTGATTTTCTCATGGTTATCATGGCTAGCGGTATTGCTCGTGGGCGCGTACGCACGACGACGACGACGGCGGAGTTGCCCAACATGGCGGCCATACTCCAAATAATAGGTTGACAGAGACATGCAGCCTTGGTTTACCGTGTACTTCCTTGATATTGGACAACCATGTTATGATCAATTGACACCTGTCAATACAAGGTATCCGCTGACCAGTATTACGTGACCATATCGCGGGCTCAGGTTTACAGCTCCTCGAGGTCACGTGTTTTCTTGAAGTTGACCGCTGACCAAGCGTTGGTTATCGATTGGATCGCGGGCTCATGTTGGGTTAGCTTGTTGGAAACAGGGCAGGATTGCTCGGAAGCCAGTTTACGCTAACCCAGGATTAAAAGTTAATCGAATTATAACTTTTTCTTCTATACAAATGTGTTTGCTGTTTTGTTTTGTGTATATGGTGATTATTAAAACTCAAAACAGAAGGCCAAACAATATACAGAAACCTCACCGCAAAGTTACAAAACTCAAATCAAAATTCTGCCTTTTTCTGGGTTAGCTTAATCGGGCTTTAAACAACCCGCCCAGGAGCTACGCTTTTAGGCTGGCCTAAATCTATATATTATCTAATTTGATATGAGACGGTGGCACCGCAAGTTCGAATGCAACCTCGTTCCCAGGCTCTCTCTTTTTCCAACGACAAGGCTGGCAGAGGAGAGAGAGAGAGCCTGGGAACGAGGTTGATTCGGATGTAGCAAAATGCCCCACGCATTCCTGTTCAGTTCTGCTACTGTTGCACGCAGTAGTTGAAAAAATCTAACTTTCCTACACTGTTGAGTGTTTCAATTTACGGAACACAATGGAAAGGTTCAAGAATGAAGCTCGGCTGAGCAAATATTCCTTTAATAGCATTCGAAGAAAGTTGTGTCGAGCGTCGTTATCATACAGTATTGAAGAATGGAACCACACACTAAGTGATACGCAAAACAGATTTCAAGTGCAGAAAGCTAAATGCCTGACAGCTATTAACATTTAAATGAGAGTTTCAACTGATTTGTAGCGAGCTGTAACTTCATATTTCTGTTCCAGATTTATTACCAGTAGACCTTGACAGCTAAAATATCAAAATTGTTGGCAAAATAGACAACAACGACAAGAAAAACTTATGTGCTGAACGTTAGCACACAAGTTGAGTTTATTGCAAAACTTGTTTCAAGTGTAGGAAATGATATTAACAATCTAAAAATCCCTGTTGTGAAAGTGCACTGAGGTATATATTGCCTTTGTCACAAATGACAAATAAAGAAATAAATGAAAAATGAAGAATTGAGATGCAAACATTCTAGTAACGTCAGTGGAGCATTCCAAACAATCAAGTCTTTATTTTGTTCTCTTCAGGCTGCTGTAGCGCCATGGTTTGACGACTGGAACATGATATTGAGCATGAACAAAACACTTTTAAAAGATATTGGCGCCATAGCGTGTACACTCTCTATTGTCCGAGGTTGATGTCGCGAGCTTTGAAGCACATCGAAACACAAGTTTAGGCTTAAAGTGAAAGAAGTAACATGGAAGCTATATTTCGTACGGAGAGCTCGGTCTTTGGCGAAGAACAGTAAACAAGCGTAAGTAACAAATTAAAATTCACAAAGTTTGGACTTTACAGGACGTACAAAACTGTTTCAGTCGATAAATCAAAAACAAAAAGCAGTACAGACCACTTAAAGATCTTTGAAATGCAGTAGCCAGTTAATCATCACAAGTTGAGCATCTTATCATATCTTCGCTTTGCTACTGGTTAATTAAACTAAACTTTTACACTGCGGAATCACGAAAAGAAGAGCTAGCCTCCTACACGGACACTCCTTGGGCTCTCCACGCCATGTTCCTCCCCAACAAATGTTCCGCGAACCCAACGTTAAGAGAAAGTGAAGAATGCACATTAACTGAAGATCATAACTCTGTTTCGCTCTCCTTTAGCTCAATCTGGAGCTCAGTTGTGGAACAACTTACCTATGTCATCTCATCTCATCTCATCTCATTTCATCTTATCTTATGTTATCTCATCTTGCCTTTCCTTGCCTTACCTTCCCTTGCCTTGCCTTGCCTTGCCTTGCCTTGCCTTGCCTTGCCTTGCCTTGCCTTGCCTTGTCTTGTCTTCTCTTGTCGTCTTGTCTTGTCTTGTCTTGTCTTGTCTTGTCTTGTCTTATCTTATCTTATCTTAACTTGTCTTATCTTAATCCCGATCCCTAATAATCAGGAGTTTCATTAGGCGCCACTTTAGTCACCCTGATATCAATATATCACCTATCCTTTGTAAAGGGAATGGGTTTTTCATTTGACTTACAAAACATACACAAAAGATTGTTTCAACCACCCCAGGTCCCTTTAGTCTGTTCGAATATGTGAAATTTTTGCGCCCTAAAACCTTTGTTCCTGCCTTTGAACATCGTGTTCTTTCAAAGCTGTAAAGAAAATTTTAATTATCTCAAGCTTAATTATTTTATCTTATCATAACTTTCAGCATCATGTCTTTCCAGGATCTCTTTGGAGCCAAGCATGGAGCCGAAGGTGGTGTACTGTACCACAGGATTCCTTTTGAAAGCTACACTGATGATTGGCAAAACTCAATGATAGAGATAGGCGATTCTGGCTGGGACGAATTCTTCTTTCTGTTCTTCCACCCAGACGGCGACTTATGCGTGGTACCGCCAAACGAAAGGCAGTATGCTGGCCAACTCGTAAAAGCGACGCCCCTCTCCTCTCCTATCACTCAGGCACAGGATTGGTTAGCTAACGCTACGTTAGTTGCCCCGTGTGATTCTGATTTTTGGCGGGCATTTGACGTGTTTGATTTTCTCTTCTTCGATCCGGAAGGAAAGCTATATGGAGTCGAAGGAAATAAGTTTTATTCAGGACCACTCCAATCAAGCACACAGAAGCAATGGCTTGATTCCGCTAAACTGCTTGGAACAAGTGGATGGTCCTCCTTTGACTTTCTCTTTTTCGATCCAGAGGGGATCTTATACGGTCTGAAGAACGGTCAACTTCATAAGCGGAGTCCGCCCACAGATCCGACTGACGACTGGTTTGGAACATCCGAACTTATTTGTACGACGGGCTGGAGAGGATTCTGGTTCCTCTTCTTTATGTCTAATGGCGAATTGTATGTCGTCACCGAAGAAGGAGAAAACTTGGACAAGGAAAGCTTGTACAAGGGATTGCCCCCAACTCAGGGCATGCCCTTTGATAAGTAGCTGGCCTCCTCGAGCACGACGCTTATTGCTAAAGATGACTTCAACGTCACGCTATTCCTGATGTCTCCCATTAAGGTATGGGTCCCCTATCTTGTGCTTCGCCTTCGCTTGGCTGAAAGAATTTTCGCTACCAATCGCAACGGCCCAAAAATGTATGTCCAGGCTGAACTTAACAACAGCTATGGCCAGTTAAAACGTGGATATATTTTATTACTGCATAAATCTGTTTTCTGATAAAATGAATGGCAAGGCTGAAAATCATGCCAAAAACAATGAAGATGAATATTTTACCGATGCATGCTTAAAAGATCTTCCTGAACTTATCCCGTTTAATTTTTGTTGATATTCAGTCTATTGCTTATGAAAAATACAACCGAGGATTATCCGGAAGGCACTCAGCATTTTCCCGTGGAAGATTAAAGAACATTTCTGCCCAGAAAAAAGATAGGATAGGAAAACTGCTTGAAATAAAGTCTTTGAACTCTTTCGCGATCGTAGAGTGCTCGTGCGAGTATGCCGATCCAAGATGGTAAAAACAGCTTTATAATTAACTAGGGTTTTCTTTTTACCATTGTCCTCAGGCCAGAGGACCCTCAAAGATAGAGGACCGAGATTCTACGAGCTGTATTAATAGTGAAAATAAACTCAAGGTAACTAAATCCCACCAGTAATGACGTTTTCTTTGACGGTATAATACCAGTTTTCTGTTACAAGCAGCGTAATATTTTACATTCTAGGCTAAACTCTACCTACTCTTGGTCATAATGATTATTTCAGTATTACTTTCTGTGGTGACGATTTTTATTGGCAAAATACTTTTATGCTGGAGAGCGTGATTCGGACTTGCACAGCCTAGATGAGATAAATCACCCTCTCGACGACGAAGTCATCCTCTCGGACACCTTAGACTGAAGACACTAGCCTTTTTTGTCATTTTGATAAAATGAACATGCTACAGAATATGGGGCGCCGTTTGTAAATTTATTATTTAGACCGAATTTATGCCATTTTCCCCTTATTTATAAATAATTGGAAATGCTACAAAATTTGTTTATAAATAAGACTCAAGAACTTGTCCATTGATATGTAAATAATTATTTTAGGTACGTCCTGATTTATAAACAATCTTTTACCATAGAGTTATTATATATAAATAATAAACTAAACAACTTCAATTATTTATAAATCAGGTCATCTCTAAAATAGTTTTTTACATATCATAAAGTTTGTAAATCCCATTATTTATAAATAAATTACTTCGCCGGGAGTGTAAATTCATTATTTAGAAATAATAAATTTTACCTCACCGAGTGTAAATTTATTATTTAGAAATAATGAACTTCACTGAGTGTGTAAATTTATTATTTAGAAATAATGAACTTCACTGAGTGCGTAAATTCATTATTTAGAAATAATGAATTTCTCCTCGCCGACTGTAAATTTATTATTTAGAAATAATGAATTTCATTGAGTGTGTAAATTCATTATTTAGAAATAATGAAGTTTCATCTCGCCGACTGTAAATTTATTATTTAGAAATAATGAATTAAACGTGTGTGTAAACTCATTATTTAGAAACTCATTATTTAGAAATAATGAAGTTTCATCTCGCTGAGTGTAAATTTATTACTTAGAAATAATGAACTTCACTGAGTATGTGAATTCGTTATTTAGAAATAATGAAAGTATGAATGGCTGACCCAGCGTCTCTTGCCCGATCGATTTCAGAGGCTGTTTCTCGCGTTATAAGACAGTTAATGCTACCCTTGCTCAGGTAGGTATGTAGCCTGAAATTCAGCAGTGGCGGATCTAGGGGAGGTTCCCCCCCCCCCCCCTTATTTTGGTTAATTGTGTTTAAGCGAGAATCACGCTTCAAATATCTATTACGTAGTTCTTGTTCACTCAACAATTCGGCAGCTCACACTGCAACAGGAACAACGACAACGACAACGACAACAACTACTCAAAGGCCGAGGTAACAGGTAAATTTTAAGCAAGATATTGCTGCATGAAGAAAATGCAGAACTTTTAAAATCGGGAAATCGAATAATGTATTTACATGCTTAGATAATTCTTTGTAGCCTGCGAACAGGCTCACGTTGGAGCACAAACGCGCTCGGCGTAGCTGAGAGCGAGAAATCGACGGGCGAAGCCGCGAGAGGAAAAAGTCACTTCTTGGCGCCTCTTTCCCGCCGATCGCTATTCCTCTTCGTCACTCGCGCGTTTGATTCAAACGTGAGTTTGCTCGCAGGTTAAATTTTTTGTGACCTTTGTGACCTTTGGACGGATAGCTGTGTGACACACTTTGTTTGGCTTGATCAAGTCACGGCTGGGCATGTCTATTCCAGGCAAGTCCAAAGATCGTACACGTGGAAAGCTAAATTCATTTACGTTTAAACCATTATTGAATTTCAATAGAAATCAGACCATTCACTTAACACGCCAAGCGATTTTTATTTTCTTCATGCAGCAGTTTCTTTTCTTAAAATTTACCTGTTACCTCGGCCTTTGAGTAGTAGTTCCTGTTGCAGTGTGAGCTGCTGAATTGCTGAGTGAATAAGAACTCCATAATAGATAGCTGAGGCGGGGGGTGGGGGGGGGGGAGAACGGGCTCCCAGGGCCCCTCCCCCAGATCCGCCAGTGCTCAATTTCAGGCTACATACCGCCGCCGTTACCTACTTGAGCAAGGGTAACATTAACTGTCTCACTTATAGCGCGAGAAACAGCCTCCGAAATCGATCGGGCAAGAGACGCTGGGTCAGCCATTCATACTTTCATTATTTCTAAATAATGAATTTACATACTCAGTGAAGTTCATTATTTCTAAGTAACAAATTTACACTCGGCGAGATGAAACTTCATTATTTCTAAATAATGAATTTACACACTCAATGAAGTTCGTTATTTATAAATAATAAATTAACACTTGGCGAGGAGAAATTCATTATTTCTAAATAATGGATTTACACACTCAGTGAAGTTCATTATTTATAAATAATAAATTTACACTCGGCGAGGTGAAATTTATTATTTCTAAATAATGAATTTACACTCCCGGCGAAGTAATTTATTTATAAATAATGGGATTAACAAACTTTATGATATGTAAATAAGTACTTTAGAGATGACCTGATTTATAAATAATTGAAGTTGTTTAATTTATTATTTATATATAATAACTCTATGGTAAAAGATTATTTATAAATCAGGACGTACCTAAAATAATTATATACATATCAACGGACAAGTTCTTGTGTCTTATTTATAAACAAATTTTGTGGCATTTCCAATTATTTATAAATAAGGGGAAAATGGCATAAATTCGGTCTAAATAATAAATTTACAAACGGCGCCCCATAACAGAATGTCTATTTTGTAGCATACGTGATTGCCTGAGGACATTTTTACAAAAACTTGAGTAATTCTGCTGTCCCCTTAGGCGACTGTTCTGTTTTGTTACGGTTGCTAAATATATAAGTGTTTACAGCGTGAGCAAAAATTAAACGCCTCGAGGCTCTGAAAATACTAGGCAACATTAGGCAAATGGCAGTGATGGACGCTAAATGCAAACTCTGATGTTTTATTAATTCAGTCTGTTTCTTGAACTCTGCCCTTCGGGAAAATTTGAATCGCCGAGGCCAGGAATATGTTGGAATAACGAGAAAAACAAAACATCACGTCTTTTATCCACATCCGACGAACTTAAAAAGACTTTCAAAATTCTGCTGTATGGCAGAAACAATACCGCCAAAAACTAGAAATAAAAACGTTAGGTTAAAGGACTAAAGAATCTTAAATAAGCTGTGCATCAGTACACGTTTTTCGACACTGGTTTCTGCGGACGATAACAAAGATCATACAAAGAGGACTTTTGCAGCTTTTTAATGGCTAAAGTTTCTCAAAGCCCAAGGTGCGCACTGAGAAGCGCTCAGCTGCGTAGCGAATTGTCTTAAGTCTACCAAAATGTGAAGGCTTCGCAGCCCGTGACTTCCGGTCAGCCTCACCACCAGAGATTGTCTCAAGACTGTGTTTTCCTCGGCCAGGTTAAATCTTCTGACGTCTACACTTCGTCGCCCTGCCCATCTAGCATTTCAATGGAATGTAGTTGTTCGGATTGGAGCACTGAGGATTTTGTGGAAATAAACTGATATTTGCAGTTGTCTTTTGGGATAAAAATGATTGCAAGAAGGGTATATTTATCTTATTGCACGGCGAATCTCCCGGGTCATTTTCTCTGTGAAAGGCGGTACTCCTTGTGCCTGTTTGAATGTTTCCTTGATCATCCTTGTACTTAAAGGTACAGCAGGCAGCGGTTCACATCACTTTGGGCACATTCGCGGGATAGTCGTCTTCCTGCTGGTAGTCACTGAACCCTTCTTTACCAAAAAATCTTGCTTCTGAGGCTCCGTAAAATGTCGACGGTATTGCGCCAACCACTATAAACAATTGAACATGCTGAGCTCCACTCAAAGCACAGTTATTTTGGCCCCACTTAATGAGGCTGCTTTCACATTGTTGCCATGGACCAGAATTAAAGCGTCCAAACTGAGGAACAACGTTAGTGTAGGTAAACGTTGCCAGCATCCTCTCCTTTTCTCCTCTGCCATATTGTGACGCTATCAAATGTCCTTTATGTATCTCTGCTTTTAGGTCTGGAGCTGGTAGACAAACACTAGCCTTTCCTGTGTTCTTGACCACTGTTTTCTTAGCTGACGTCCATTTCTTATCAACAACACTTTTTTTGGTCGCTTTGTTTTTATAACAAAGATCTCGCTTAGAGGAATATTTGTAATCTTTGCCTTTTTGTTGATATATCCTGTTTAGTTTTGCGCTTTCTCGAAAACGTTTCGGTCTAGCGCCAGCGCTCGCGGCTGAGAACTGTTCACCCGTCAGAACAGTAGCTGCGTAAAGTGGAATTTGACTATTGCAGTCAAACAGGATGGCGACTGTACCATCTTCACACAGATATGCCAGGTTTTGTACTTGCACGACATACACGTTAGGCTGAGGTTTTCCATGCTCGTCACAAGCGTTCATTATGTTGCACTCACAGCCTTGTAAGCCACTTGCATTTGAACATGGCCACAAATTGCCAACGACTACAAGGACAAATACAATTGCAGTATATTTGCCCATTACTGGTTTTTGCAACAAAATACGTTGTTGGCTGATTGATTACAGAATTGTAAAAGATATGATATCAGTTCCAACTTAGTTTCATTTAATCCCGGGCATTAAACAATTACAAGGAATGACAAACAAGTGCCTAGCGTGCTTGAATACTGATGAACTGTCAATATAGCTATTATGCAAGCGGAACTGGCTGAAGTGGCTACACCCCAGCTCTAAGAAAAACAATCCTGAAGAAGTAAGCGTAAGAGAGATTAATTGTTGCATGGGGCAAAATCAAATACTGCCTCAAGACTAGCCGTGCATAGTCGGTATCTTTTCTTCGTTTGATACCCCGAGTAATTAGATTGGAAGGTGAGTAATACATCCACGTTTATTACCGAGCTTGGTTTATTGGTCTTGTTTCATGTCAACTGATATTCGCTTTAACAAGGCGGTAAATAATTCAGTTATGCAGTGTTCTAATATCAGAACCCAAGAGAAAATGAGAGAGCCTGGACTGGGAGCTGGACTGGACTGGACTGGGAGCCTCCCTCTCTGTCCCTCATTTTCTCTTGCAGAGCCTCACTGCCCACTTCTTAGAAAATAACCCCTGCAGTGCTGTTGAATTCTCGTTAAATTGTTGAGTACCTTCATTTCTCGTAACCCTGACATATTTTAACAAAGCAAGCTCAGTTAAAGGGAGCATGCTAAAGTGTTGAACAATTCACTAAGTTGAAGTTGAACAGATTACGAAGAAAGTTGTGTCGAGCGGGTTTATCATACAGCATTAAAGTATGGAACCACACACTAAGTGATACGCAAAACAGATTTCAAGTGCAGAAAGCTAAATGCCTGACAGCTATTAACATTTAATTGAGAGTTTCAACTGATTTGTAGCGAGCTGTAACTTCATATTTCTGTTCCAGATTTATTACCAGTAGACCGGACAGCGAAAATATCAAAACTGTTGGCAAAATAGACAACAAGGACGAAGACAACTTATGTGCTGAACGTTAGCACACAAGTTGAGTTTAGTGCAAAGCTTGTTTCAAGTGTAGGAAATGATATTACCAATGTAAAAATCCCTGTTGTGAAAGTGCACTGAGGTATATCTTGCCTTTGTCACAAATGGCAAATAAAGAAATAAATGATAAATGAAGAATTTAGATGCAAACATTCTAGTAACGTCAGTGGAGCATTCCAAACAATCAAGTCTTTATTTTGCTCTCTTTAGGCTGCTGTGGCGCGATGGTTTGACTACTGGAGGACAATATTGAGCATGAACAAAACACTTAAGATATTGACGCCATAGCGTGTACACTCTCTATTGTCCGAGGTTGATGTGGCGAGCTTTGAAGCACATCGAAACACAAGTTTAGGCTTAAACTGTAACAAGTAACGTGGAAGCTACATTTCGTACGGAGAGCTCGGTCATCGGCGTGGAACAGTAAAAAAGCGTAAGCAACAAATTAGAATTCACAAATTTCGGACTGTACAGGACGTACAAAACTGTTTTAGTCGCTAAATCAAAAACAAAAAGCAATGCAGACTACTCAAAGGTCTCCGAAATGCAGTAGCCAGTTAATCATCACAAGTTAAGCATCTTATCATATCTTCGCTTTGCTACTGGTTTATCTTATCTTATCTTATCTTATCTTATCTTATCTTATCTTATCTTATCTTATCTTATCTTATCTTATCTTATCTTATCTTAATCCCGATTCCCTAATAATTAGGAGTTTAATTTGGCGCCACGTCAGTCACCCGAGTTCAATATATCACGTATCCTTTTTAAAGGGAACGGGTTTTTATTTGACTTACAAAACATACACAAAAGATTGTTTCAACCACCCCAGGTCCCTTTGGTCTGTTCGAATATGTGAAATTTTTGCCCCCTAAAACCTTTGCCTCCTAACTTTGAACAAGAGGATGTTCTTTCAAAAGCTTTGAAGAAAATTTTAATTATCCCAAGCTTAATTGTTTTATCTTATCTTATCTTTCAGCATCATGTCTTTCCAGGATCTCTTTGGAGCCAAGTATGGAGCTGACGGTGGTGCATTGTACCACAAGATTCCTTTTAAAAGCTACACTGAAGATTGGCAAAACTCAATGATACAGATAGGCTTTAATGGTTGGGACGAATTCTTCTTTCTGTTCTTCCACCCAGATGGAGACTTATGCGGGGTACCAAAGGGGGGGCAGCATGCTGGCCAA
This sequence comes from Orbicella faveolata, assembly GCF_042242905.1. Classification (NCBI taxonomy): domain Eukaryota; kingdom Metazoa; phylum Cnidaria; class Anthozoa; order Scleractinia; family Merulinidae; genus Orbicella; species Orbicella faveolata. The sequence goes on along the minus strand of NW_028301536.1, from coordinate 30,160,322 downwards.
CTCGTAAAAGCGCCTCCTCCCTCCTCTCCTATTACTCAGGGAATGGATTGGTCAGATAACGCTCCGTTAGTTGCCATCATTAATGCAGATCTATTAGGCTTGAACCTGTTTGATTTTCTTTTCTGCGATCTGGAAGGAAAGCTATGTGGAGTTACAGGAGATCAGTTTTATTCAGGACCACTCCAATCAAGCACACAGGGGCAATGGCTGGATACCGCTAAACTGCTTGGAACAAGTGGATGGTCCTCCTTTGACTTTCTCTTTTTCGATCCAGAGGGGATCTTATACGGTCTCAAGAACGGTCAACTTCATAAGCGGAGTCCGCCCACAGATCCGACTGACGACTGGTTAGGAACATCCGAACTTATTGGTACGACGGGCTGGAGAGGGTTCCGGTTCCTCTTCTTTATGTCTAATGGCGAATTGTATGTCGTCGCCGAAGAAGGAGAAGACTTGGACAAGGAAAGCTTGTACAAGGGTTTGCCCCCAACTCAAGGCATGCCCTTTGAAAAGTGGCTGGCTTCCTCGAGCACGACGCTTATTGCTAAAGATGACTTCAATGTTATGCAATTCCTGATGTCCCCCATTAAGGTATGGGTCACCTATCTTGTGCTTCGCCTTCGCTTGGCTGAGAGAATTTTCCCTACGAATCGCAACGGTCCAAAAATGTATGTCCAGGCTGAACTTAGCAACAGCTATGGCCAGTTAAAACGTGGATATATTTTATTACTGCATAAATCTGTTTTCTGATGAAATGAATGGCAAGGGTGAAGATCATGCAAAAGAAAATGAAGATGAATATTTTACCGATGCATGCTTAAAAGATCTTCCTGAACTTATCCCATTTAATTTTTGTCGATATTCAGTCTACAACCGAGGATTATCCGAAGGCACTCAGCATTTTCCCGTGGAAGATTAAAGAACATTTCTGCCCAGAAAAAAGATAGGATAGGAAAACTGCTTGAAATAAAGTCTTCGAACTCTTTCGTAGAGTGCTCGTACGAGTATGCTGATCCAAGATGGTAAAAACAGCTTTATAATTAACTAGGGTTTTCTTTTTACCATTTTCCTCAGGCCAGAGGACCCTCAAAGATGGAGGACCGAGATTCTACGAGCTTTATTAATAGTGAAAGTAAACTCAAGGTAAGTAAATCCCACCAGTAATGACGTTTTCTATGACTGTATATAATACCAGTTTTCTGTTACAAGCAGTGTAATATTTTATATTCTATTTTATTGCTAAGTCAACGGGAGGCTGAACTCTACCTGCTCTTGGTCATGATGATAATTTCAATATTACTTTCTGTGGTGACGATTTTTATCGGCAAAATACTTTTATGCTAGAGAACGTGATTCGGACTTGCAGAGCCTAGATGAGATGAATCACCCTCTCGACGACGAAGTCATTCTCTCGGACACCTAAGACTGAAGAAACTAGCCTTTTTTGTCATTTTGGTAAAATGAACATGCTACAGAATGTCTATTTTGTAGCATACGTGATTGCCTGAGGACATTTTTACAAAAATTTGAGTAATTCTGCTGTCCACTTAGGCGACTGTTCTGTTTTGTTACGGTTGCGGAATAGATAAGTGTTTACAGCGTGAGCAAAAATTAAACGCCTCGAGGCTCTGAAAATACTAGGCAACATTAGGCAAATGGCAGTGATGGACGCTAAATGCAAACTCTGATGTTTTATTAATTCAGTCTGTTTCTTGAACTCTGCCCTTCGGGAAAATTTGAATCGCCGAGGCCAGGAATATGTTGGAATAACGAGAAAAACAAAACATCACGTCTTTTATCCACATCCGACGAACTTAAAATTACTTTCGAAATTCTGCCGTATGGCAGAAACAATACCGCCAAAAACTAGAAATAAAAACGTTAGGTTGAAGGACTAAAGAATCTTAAATACGCTGTGCATGAGTACATGTTTTTCGATACTGGTTTCTGCGGACGATAACAAAGATCATACAAAGAGGACTTTTGCAGCTTTTTAATGGCTAAAGTTTCTCAAAGCCCAAGGTGCGCACTGAGAAGCGCTCAGCTGCGTAGCGAATTGTCCCAAGTCTACCAAAATGTGAAGGATTCGCGGCCCGTGATCTTCCTGTCAGCCTCACCACCAGAGATTCTCTACAAGACTGTGATTTCCTCGGCCAGGCTAAATCTTCTGGCGCCTACACTTCGTCGCCCTGCCCATCTAGCATTTCAATGGAATGTAGTTGTTCGGATTGGAGCACTGAGGATTTTGTGGAAGTAAATTGATATTTGCAGTTGTCTTTTGGAATAAAGATGATTGCAAGAAGAGTATATTTATCTTATTGCACGGTGAATCTCCCGGGTCATTTTCTCTGTAAAAGGCGGTACTCCTTGTGCCTGTTTGAATGTTTCCTTGATCATCCTTGTACTTAAAGGTACAGCAGGCAGCGGTTCACATCACTTTGGGCACATTCGCGGGATAGTCGTCTTCCTGCTGGTAGTCACTGAACCCTTCTTTACCAAAAAATCTTGCTTCTGAGGCTCCGTAAAATGTCGACGGTATTGCACCAACCACTATAAACAATTGAACATGCTGAGCTCCACTCATAACACGGCAGGAGCCATAATCGGGGACGGAGACCGTAAGCCTTGGGATCCGCGCGTACCTATGATATGGGACAATTTTTCTATTTTTAGAACAAATTGCGCCATCCTGACGTCATATATCCGCGCGGATCCACGCACATGTCGGGGGCTCTCGCGGGGATGTCGTCACGTTGCGTGATCAAATGGTGAGAGTTGAGACACCTTGAGAGATTATCTTGCATATTTTTCACAGCGACGGCAGGGAATAAGGCAGGGAATACGAACCAGGGCGCTTATACGTAGTTCTATGCTCTGAGCTAATGGAAAAGGTGGGTTTTTCAGGGTCGAAAACAAGACTTCAATCTCGCGCTGGGAATGAATAATAAGATCTGCTCGCGCTAGTTGTAAGCTTACGAGTGTGTTTTTGCGTTTGTTCTGACTTACGAATATAGCAAGAAAACTCTCTACTCAGGGTATCGAGTTAATTTGTGAGTTTCTCAGACAATGGTTACTCATAACCAAAACCTGTTTTGATGGTTTCTTATTGTTTCTGCTTGTTTGGTGAGTTTGCAAAAGTTTTTGAAAGGAAAGTCTGACGCGTACAATTAGCTCATTTGCATAGTGCAGCTCGTGCACTTTCAAGTCCGAGTCGGTGTTTTCAATTGTCAACAAATCTTGACAAAGATTTCTTCCGTTATCTTTTGTGCTGAGATGCTGCAACAAATTTCACGAACACAAAAAAGGCTACATCATGTGTGTTTCTTCAACATAAGCATAGTGAAGTTTTACACTGCGAAAATGAAAATAGACAAGGAGTTTTGATAACTCGATCAACAAAATCGAAATCGTTATTCGAAGTTGATTAAAGAAAGCGTCATCGTAACTTTGCTGATTATTTCTGCTTTATTCACATATTTTCAGCTTAGCTTTTAATATGTTCTCAAACATTTATCAATCTTAAACATATTTAAAAACTATAGAGTTATTGTTTGAGTTCGATGTACGCTTTCACACGAAAGTGCGGCGGAAGTACAATTTGTCATGTTTACAAAACACGCATCGGCGGGCGCTCTCATTCATCGACAACAGAGAATTTACTGGGTTTTTACACGAATAAAACTGAGCAGTATCTACGGACGTAACGTTTTTGGGCCTTGATGAAACATCAAGCGTTGCTTACAATTCAGGCGAACCTCAAACTGACCAAACTAGCGATTATTTTGTTTTACTTTTCAGTCGCGATAGACTGGCAATTAAATTCCTCGCAAGCGTGTGGCAAGAGGAGCTAGGAAACTATGAAGTCCTGAAGCTCTGCTATATCAAAATATATCCAGCTAGTTTTTTGCTGTGTAATGGAAAAGCTGTTAATCTTCAACATATGTGAAATTTAAAGTGCACTAATGTACAGCTCATGTAAAAGAAGCATCCGTCGGAACACAACTTGGTCAGCGATATATATAAGCTTAACGCGGAACATACCTAAATTCGACACTGTCTTACTTCACTCAAACTGGAGCAGCTTACGACGAAAATACTTAAGTAAAATTCCAACAGACGTAAACGCGTTGAGTTGTGGACCAAAAACATGAAAAATTTCGGGAATTTCGGACGCCATTTCCCCCGCGCGACATCCACAAAAATCCTCGCAGTATGTACGCGCGTGTCCCGCAGGCGATGGCGCAATTTGTTCTAAAAGTAGAATTATTGTCCCATATCATGGGGACAACCCCAATACTAGTAAAGGCGCGCGCTTACGGTCTCCGTCCCCGATTATGGCTCCTGAACACAGTTATTTTGGCCCAACGTAATGAGCTTGCTTTCACATTGTTGCCATGGACCAGAATTAAAGCGTCCAAACTGAGGAACAACGTTAATGTGGGTAAACGTTGCCAGCATCCTCTCCTTTTTTCCTCTGCCATATTGTGACGCTATCAAATGTCCTTTATGTATCTCTGCTTTTAGGTCTGGAGCTGGTAGACAAACACTAGCCTTTCCTGTGTTCTTGACCACTGTTTTCTTAGCTGACGTCCATTTCTTATCAACGGCACGTTTTTTGGTCGCTTTGTTTTTATAACAAAGATCTCGCTTAGAGGAATATTTGTAATCTTTGCCTTTTTGTTGATATTTCCTCTTTAGTTTTGCGCTTTCTCGAAAACGTTTCGGTCTAGCGCCAGCGCTCGCGGCTGAGAACTGTTCACCCGTCAGAACAGTAGCTGCGTAAAGTGAAATTTGACTATTGCAGTCAAACAGGATGGCGACTGTACCATCTTCACACAGATATGCCAGGTTTTGTACTTGCACGACATACACGTTAGGCTGAGGTTTTCCATGCTCGTCACAAGCGTTCATTATGTTGCACTCACAGCCTTGTAAGCCACTTGCATTTGAACATGGCCACAAATTGCCAACGACTACAAGGACAAATACAATTGCAGTATATTTGCCCATTACTGGTTTTTGCAACAAAATACGTTGTTGGCTGATTGATTACAGAATTGTAAAAGATATGATATCAGTTCCAACTTAGTTTCATTTAATCCCGGGCATTAAACAATTACAAGGAATGACAAACGAGTGCCTAGCGTACTTGAATACTGATGCACTGTCAATATAGATATCATGCAAGCGGAACTGGCTGAAGTGGCTACACCCCAGCTCTAAGAAAAACAATCCTGAAGAAGTAAGCGTAAGAGAGATTAATTGTTACATGGGACAAAATCATTGAGCTCAGCAACATTTGAAGTGTTTTTAATCGTTGTTACAAGAGACTCTGTTGCTATTCAAACCATTGTCAGTGCCAGTATTCGTGATATTGGCAGTCACAAATACTGCCCCAAGCCTATAGCCGTGCATAGTCGGTATCTTTTCTTCGTTTGATACCCCGGGTAATTGGATTGGAAGGTGAGTAATACATCCATTTTTATTACCAATTTTGGTTTATTGGTCTTGTTTCATGTCAACTGATATTCGCTTTAACAAGGCGGTAAATAATTCAGTTATTCAGTGTTCCAATATCAGAGCCTCACTGTCCACCTCTTACAAAATAACCCCCGCCGTGCTGTTGATTTCTCGTTAAATTGTTGAGTACCTTCATTTCTCGTAACCCTGACATATATATTTAAACAAAGCGAGCTCAGTTAAAGGAGCATGCTAATGTGTTGAACAATTCACTAAGTTGAAGCTGAACAGATTAAAGGCTAGGAAATGATTAATAATGGTAATTGAACTGAGTGGAGTGCAATTTGGTCTGAAATCATACGCGTGATTTCAAAATCGAACGAGCGCGCAGCGCGAGTTCGATTTGAAATCACAAGTATGATTTCAGACCAAAATTGCACGACACGAAGTTCAATTACCACTTTATTAGATCCATTTTGAAATCGCACAATTTTATCGCCTTAAATTTTAGATTTTTGGTGTATTGTTCCAGTAGCCGGTTTGTTAAAAAAAGCGGAACCGGAAACGCCTTTACGTCTAATTTAGTATGCAAAACGATGTCATGTGACGAAAACTCATTCGAGCATGACAAAGAAGCAAGCAATTCTGATCTGAAGTCGAAAATAGTCTACTTCAGGTATAAAAGTGCAATTCTCGTCGCCTGAATCAATTGTGGAAGGGCTACCTTTCTTCTGTGGTTGAGGCTGCGACTTTTCATTGTCTTTGGAGAAGAAATTTGAAGGTGCATATCCTGTGTAATTCTGCGATCGATTTCTTTTGAGTTGTGAAACTCCCTCGAGTGTACTATGCCAAGTGGATTGTACGTTTTTTTTCTTTTAAATGCCGTTCAGTGGTATGATTTTAAGGGTCCAGCTCGTTATCATCTCCGTTTCTTTTTGTAACCTCGGCGTAGGACTCAATACTCAGGACCTTGTCAAGTTCTGGCAGCGCCATTTGTTTTAACTAAAGATATTTCCAAGATGGCGGGACTGGCACCGGCTTCGTAAGACGTTCGTCCATTCACTATTTTGTGCAGTGTGGCGTATGTTGACTATGTTTATTCACAGCAACAGAGTTTAGCTGTTTTGTTGCTTCGTTTGAAACTACCGGAAACCTGGAAACATCTACCTTCTTGAGATGACTCTGAATTTGTTGTTGTGTGGTTTTCGTTTGTTTATGTTTTACTGGACTCAGCATCATACGGATCTTGAGCAGATGTTGAAGAAAAATCGCCAAAATATTCGTCAAAATGGACACTGAAAGTTGGGAACTTCCATTAAAGTAGGTCTTCAGCCTAAAGGAGCTTATAATCGTCATTCAGAAACTAATTAATTAAATTTGTCAATTTTTTTGGAAAAAAAGCTACAATAACAACAAAGTTTTGGCAATAGTGTTTGCAAAAATCTCCACACAGTGGCTTTTTGCCTTTCATTTTCCTGAAATTTTGTTGATTACTTTAAACTAACCTTGAAATCTGATGGGTTGTTATGTTCTACTGGCCCATTCTCATTGGCTGAGAAAAAGATGCGATTTAGAGCAAAAAATAGTGCGATTCGTGAATAAATCGCACCATTGAGAGCCAATCAGATTGCAAGGATAACCAGTGATTTCAAAATGGATTTAATAAACAGTTGTTTTTATGCAGTAAATCTTTGCATAAAAAAAAACATTTTTGATTTAGCTTTTGCATACATGTATCGAAAACCCGACAACCCCTCTGCAATGATTCAGTCAACAGTTCTATCATGTCAACGTAAGAGTGGCTGCGGAGATGATATATAGCATGAGTTTTAAATGTGGTGTGTTTGTCTTGCGGAAAATTTTGCGTGTGATGTGATCGTTTTCGAAAAGCTTCATTTTCAAAATGTTTTCCGTCCATAGTAAATTAAAGCGCAAAACCAGCGTTTTCAAATATCTCCGGTTTGAAGAGCGTTTTCGAAAAGCTCCGTTTCTGTGATGGATTATGGTGTGGACGGTAGGGCTAACCGTAGAAATAAAGCTGCGTGTTCAAATATTTGTGCGGCGTAGCATGGACGGGGCCTATGAAAACAATAACGAGTCACGTGACCACAGCCATAGCGGTTTCACAGATTTTAACATCCTAAATGCGATTTTCTCCGAGGTTTTACTGATTGTAACAGTGTTTTATTTTGCGAGGGGTCTTGCCAGTAGAGAAGCCTTGCCTTAACGCGCTTGAGAGCAAGACAATTCACTAATAACGAAAGACTGTAAATATTGGAGTTAACTCTGGTGTGACGCGCCTACACCAGAGAACGTGCCGTAATACAGGTGCGTGTTAACATCTCAAGTGTCTCCCTATCGGCTCTAGTTGCCGATCTAGATAGGAAAATCTAGACCGCTTTCGACCTGGCTTTCAATATCGAGTCAGCCAATTAAATTCGTGAATTTGGGAGTTCTCAGTCCCAGTCTTTATAATAAAGCCATATGCTACGCTACTGTTATATAAATAACGAACAATCGCGATTAGGCAAAAAAGGATCGGTGTTCTCTATGCTAATTAATAAATTGACTAAGCTTGTTCCTGTCAACATGGTTGGATATTATGTTGGCCTCGTTCCTTTTAGCGTGATTACAGACTTCACAATTTGTGTACATACTGCGTCTCGCTTCATAACTGAACTTAACGCGAAAACGAACTTGCCGGGACAATGCCCAGCCATTTTGAAAGTAAAAGCTAGGTCACCTATACAAGTTACAAACAATTTAAATTTCGTCCTGAAAAACCTCTAACTTGACCAAAACCATAGGAGCCAACAACGTTATACTCTCAGGTTATGCTTTCTCACTAAATATATGCTTTAAATAGAGACCTCCTACGCCGTAAGGCTCTCCGTCCGACGCTGCGGCCAACTGTCCTTCTGTGGATGGATGATATTCACTACCGTATTTTGTGCATTAACAAACATCCTTCAGTAATTTCAACATCATGTCCTCTCGTGATCTTTCTAGACTAGTGCAAATTTGCGGTCGCACGACTTTTTAATTTGAAAATCCTTTTTATTGCAAATTTCGTCACCAAGTCAACACTGAAGATATGCAGAGTTCATTGATCTTGTCGCATGTGTTCCTCCAACCAAGCTCCTTAGCAGCTGTCAATATTATTTGACAATGCGTAACAGAAAAAAATACAATACAATATGCAATAAAATCGACTTATCACTTTTTTAGTTTGTGTTTAAATGTTTTTTGACTTCCTTCGAGTCATTTTGGGCCGTTTCAGAGCGATTCCGGCGAGTTTTGGTTTCATTGTTGACTCTACATATTCATAAGGAACACTTCACACTGTAAATCAACATCTTGCCTGCTATTTTCTCTACTTCAGAATGGAGTCAAGATGACTTCGAAACGTCAGAGTTTCCTTTTGACTCTACATATATCATTTATAAATGATGTCAAGTAACACACAAAAGCAAGGCGGTAAATCGATTTTATTGTATTTTGTTTCCATATGCGATCGAAGTATTGGTTCATGTCTGCTTCTGCGATAACTTTTTTCCCATGGATTTTAAAAAATATAAAAATAATTTCTGTACTCAGAGCGCAGTTTAAAACCTTATTAAAAGTGGGATATTTGTTTCGGTTAATTATAGTCTCGAGGGGGCTCAAATGGTGTCATAGATGCTGCCTAATTCGAGAATGGAGTTCTCACAGCAGGAAATATCATGTTTGTTTTTCATTGTCTCCAGGGAGTGGTCCAGTTAAAGACGGAAGACGAAGATCCTGTCAGTACTATTGATAGAGGCAACCAACACGAGGTAGCTAACCCCTTTTTGTAATGCCAGTCTCGAACATGGGAAGAGGAAGTCATTTATTGTTATCTATATGATCAATGGTCAGTACACCATTATTTTCTGTGAAAGCGTTACCGTGGCCGTGGTGAGAGATAGGAAATTCCGGACCGCGCTAATAACCAATCAGATTGCAGGATTCGTTACAGTGCCCTTTTGGAAAAAAATACAAATCCATTTTTCAAAAGGCCGCCATCGTCATTGCTAAATCTCCCCATTAACATAAAAATTTCCTAAAAACAACGTAGCAAAGAAATTGGCCAATACGCAGCCATTTTGAACAAGCCCAACAGCAACGAAGAGAGCGAAACAAGGAGCCATAATCGGGGACGGAGACCGTAGGCGCTTGCCATTTCTAGTATTGGGGTTGTCCCCATGATATGGGACAATAATTCTATTTTTAGAACAAATTGCGCCATCGCCTGCGGGACACGCGCGTACATGCTGCGAGGATTTTTGCGGATGTCGCGCGGGGGAAATGGCGTCCGAAATTCCCGAAATTTTTCATGTTTTTGGCTCACAACTCAACGCGTTTACGTCTGTTGGAATTTTACTTAAGTATTTTCGTCGTAAGCTGCTCCAGTTTGAGTGAAGTCAGACAGTGTCGAATTTAGGTATGTTCCGCTGTAAGCTTATATATATCGCTGACCAAGTTGTGTTCCGACGTATGCTTCTTTTACATGAGCTGTACATTACTCCACTTTAAATTTTACATATGTTGAAGATTAACAGCTTTTCCATTACACAGCAAAAAACTAGCTGGATGTATTTATGACGAATAGTACTTCCGCCGCACTCTCGTGTGAAAGCGTACATCGAACTCAAACAATAACTCTATAGTTTTTAAATATGTTTAAGATTGATAAATGTTTGAGAACATATTAAAAGCTAAGCTGAAAATATGTGAATAAAGCAGAAATAATCAGCAAAGTTACGATGACGCTTTCTTTAATCAACCTGGAATAACGATTTCGATTTTGTTGATCGAGTTATCAGAACTCCTTGTCTACTTTCATTTTCGCAGTGTAAAAACTTCACTATGCTTATGTTGAAGAAACGCACATGATGTTAGTAGCCTTTTTTGCGCTCGTGAAATTTGTTACAGCATCTCAGCACAAAAGATAACGGAAGAAATCTTTGTCAAGATTTGTTGACAATTGAAAACACCGACTCGGACTTGAAAGTGCACGAGCTGCACTATGCAAATGAGCTAATTGTACGCGTCAGACTTTCCTTTCAAAAACTTTTGCAAACTCACCAAACAAGCAGAAACAATAAGAAACCGTCAAAACAGGTTTTGGTTATGATGAGCCGTTGTCTGAGAAACTCACAAATTAACGCGATACCAGAGTAAAGAGTTTTCTTGCTATATTCTTAAGTCAGAACAAACGCAAAAACATACGCGTAAGCTTACAACTAGCGTTAGCAGATCTTATTATTCATTCCCAGCGCGAGATTGAAGTCTTGTTTTCGATCCTGAAAAACCCACCTTTTCCGTTAGCTCAGAGCATAAAACTACATATAAGCGCCCTGGTTCGTATTCCCTGCCTTGTTCCCTGCCATCGCTGTGAAAAATACGCAAGAGAATCTCTCAACTCTCACCATTTGATCGCGCAAAGTGACAACATCCACGCGAGAGCCCCCGACACGTGCGTGGATCCGCGCGGATATATGACGTCAGGATGGCGCAATTTGTTCTAAAAATAGAAAAATTGTCCCATATCATAGGTGCGCGCGAATCCCGAGACTTACGGTCTCCGTCCCCGATTATGGCTCCTGACGAAACTAAATCATATCTTTTGTATTTCAGAGAAAAGCACAATTAAAGATGGAGGTCAAACGAGATGTGGCGAGCATTCCTGAAGATAGCAGCCAAAACAAGGTAGCTACGTTTGTTTGCAATAAAGATTTGGACTATTGTCAATGTAAAATAAACAATCTCAGCGGCTTAAGACGAGAATTCTTTAGGTTTTTTCCTTGAAATTTTGCAGTACTTACACCATCGATATTAACCTAATTTATTCTTCAGAATTGGTCTTTCTACGACTCGTTAGTGAGCACACTTGGGTACGCTGGAAGATTTATAAGAGACAATTCCAAGGTAGATAAAACTAAATGCATTAGTTTTCCCTTGCTTATTTAAGTGTTTTATGTCCTCCAGAAAGTGTTCTTCTCTTTATCTACTTTTCTGTGCAAAGCGGAGAAAAACTGCCCATTGAAAAGAGATCATCTGCGTGGGACACCGCAAACACAAAGGAGCTCCAAGAAAAGAATCGTTCGACTGACTCGTTCACTAATTATATTAGAACCCAGCGATATTTATGAATCAAGATTAATTATCAAACTGATTTCTGGCGCAGTTGCCTTCCCATCCCTTTCTTCCACCTTCCCTTCCTGTCCCTTCTACTCCTTAGAATACGCCAACATATCAAAGCCTACCCAACTCTACCCTACCTCACCTAACCCCACCTTACCTTGAGCTCCCTCAGTTCACATACCATACCTTACTTGCCTTACATTACCTTCCCTTACCTTTTATATGCAGACGTACTTGGAGAAACATAGCAAACTGTCAGTTTTGCTAGCTGTGGTTGTAGCAATTGTTGCAGGTCTAGTGATGACTCTTTACCCACATTCCAGGTGAGTTTTATAAGAGTGGAAAGGGCAAATGTCTATGTGAAAATCAACGGTAGAAGTTGAAAAATGTTGTTAACGTATATTTAGAAGAACTATTATGTCGGAAAGAAAGCTGATTTGTAGGTGTTTCATGCCAAGAGCTTTATTCGTCATGATAAAAAGGAGATTTCACTGATGACAAAACAACAAAATGCAGTTTGATCATGAGAAAAATACATTAATTTCTCGTATCTGTATGAGCATCATTGGACAAACAAGATAAGGCATATTCTAATGTCGTTAGTGCTTCCGACCACTTGCATGTCTACGTTTACTACTGTTTCAGATCTAAACTCCCTGATACTCTCAACCTGTCGGCCTTTCCGAGAACACTGTTCCAGGCAGAGAAGGATCCCAAGGACTACGATTTTGGTAAGGGATTAGATAACTCTTGGTTCGTATAAATAAATCTTTGTAAACAGCTTTTGCATTCTTTACTGAATCGGTGTGTAAAATGAAAACTGGATATTGGAACTATGCTCTACTTTCGAATTATTTTGGAACTTTTTTGGTGTTTTAAGTAGTAATCTTGGAGGAGGGTCGCCCTTTCGCCCTTAAAGGCGTCCCTGCTCAGAAAGTCACCAGAAGTCAAACTTCATTAACAGCATGAACGTTGAAATATAGTCAGGGACATTTAGAGGTTTAACATTTCTTCTGCTTATGTGGGCTGCTTGCTTGTAAATTTCAGGAGTGCGAATGGACGTGCAGGTACAAGACTGTACCAGTGAAACACATTGGAAGAAGACTTTTCCTGATTTAGACTACAGTCTTCTTGGCTATGACATCCTTTACGGATATCCGCTGGCTAACGGGCGCGATCCCGGGTTTAGACACCCTATATTCAGCGCTAATTATTCACAACCAAAACAAACTTCGGATTGTCGCTACGTTGTTCCTCAAGGCTTCATTGTGATCCCCAGCGAGTCTTGCGTGGTGTCGTTTCAGTCCAAACTGGTTCGAAATAAGCAAGAAATGTCTGAACATCTTGGCGCTCAAGCTAAAGTCGAAGGTAAATTAAACCTGTTGATCTCAGAAGAAAGTTCTGTCTCTAAGATTCTTGTGATAACCAATGAGTCAAAATTAGCCATAATAGATAGTTTCCAACAACTCAGCCACAAGAAAATTCATAAAGTCCAACAGCTTATAGATTTAGAGAAACATTGTGGCCTAGTGGATAAACCTTAACTAGCCCCAAAGAAAGACTGACATGTTCAACAAAATTTTTAAGGCCCTCAAAACTTCAAAAGCCACTAAAGATGCAATTTTCTGATCCACAGGTGGTGGCTGGGGTTTTGAATTTTCTGCCAGTGCCAGCTATAACAAGGATTCATCTGAAATGTCAACTGGCGAATTTTTATACGTCATGTCCCACGCTGAGTGTCAGAACTATTACAGCATGGTTGATTTCAAAAACCCCCCACCTTTTGATCCAGGCTTTCTGGCCTCGGCCAATAAGCTAGCCGACGCGAAGGACGAAGATGTCCTCGAATTCATTGAATATTATGGAACTCATTTCTTTACCGATGTAACGTTTGGAGCCAAGTTTGTCCAAAAGCACAAGGTCAGCCAAACAGCTTATCAGTCTTTAAAGAAAAGCAAAATAAGCGTAGAAGTCCAGGCAAGTTATTCGGGGCTGTTCAGCATTGGCGGAGGATTTTCTCTGGACAAAGAACAAAGCGACGCAGCATCGAACTTTTCAAAGGCTGTCGAGACGACTACGTTTACCGTGGGCTCCACCCCACCTGCAAATGGAGATGCTATGACCTGGGCGTCGTCTGTGCAACAGAATCCCGTTCCTATGCTGTATTCGCTCTCTGAAATCGACAACTTGTTCACTGGACAGTTTTCCCAACACCTGACACGAGGAGTTGATTGCACGGCAGTAAGAGAAAAACTGAGCAATATTTCTCAGAAATATTGCCAATTAATGAGAAAGAAAGGAACCGTTCATTCGTGTGAATCCAGATTTCATCTTGAAGCTGCAGGCATCGATATCACAGGAAGAGGTATGGTTTGCTTGTTTCATTTGTCATTTTACGTTGAAGACAAAACTAAACTACATCTGACGATTTTTTTTAGGGACGGGCTGCAGTTTGGCTGGAGTAGCCCTATACTAACATAATCTCTTGCCAATCCTTCCCTTTCTACTTAACTGTAAATACATCATGGCACCCTTGGGAACACACTATTTTTTCTATTCGATATCTAACCTTAATTTCGCTGACTATTAACGATATCCCAAAACCTTTCAAAGTCCCTAGGAGAAAAAACGTAATTTATTGTGAAAGTCACGCTCATGCAAGGAAACGCAGACTTCTAAGCATATTTTATCGCAACATGAGACCGCTTTTATCCAGAATACACATTTCTACGTATCTAGTGTACTTTCCTAAGAACAATGTTGCGTGAACGAATCTTTTCTGGAGAGCAAAGTTTTTGTATCATCCCTTTCAGTGTCATCTTTACAGATAACATCCATTAGTCAACTCATTCAGTCTGCTGTTCTGACAGGTTACCGATATCTCCGAGAGGTAGACAAATCTCTCTGCATTTCATTTTGTCTGCAAGATCCTAACTGCACTGCAGTGACGTACAGTGTCCATAAACCGCCCCATGCAAGTTCTTTGTGCAAGTTTTACAGCGCACTAGACGAAAATGTGAACGTTCATCTAAACCTGACGAAGCGAAATGGCAGCGATGGTACTCAATCAGATTTGGTCCTATTCATTTCAAAACTGCAGGATGTGCATCTGACTCACGCTAAACTGGAGCCTGAGGGAAACGCCTACTTTTCAGAAAGAATGGATCAGGGCAGTTGTAACTCTACCTGTACCGAAGATCTTTTTTGTGATGCCTTCAGCTTCTCATATAACGGGACCTGCTCCATGTATTCAACCAGGGATATCGCAGCTATTGCTGTAGAAAAGGACTCGGAAGTGACATTCATTGGGTTGCATCCAAATTAGCTGGAGTTAAGAACTGTTATTCGAGGATACGTACATTGCTTGGTCTGCTGTATTATCAATTTAATTTAGCCATTTGTGTGGGTTTTTAGTAATCGTATTTTCTCTGTCTCGCCCAATGTTACCCGCTCAGCCAGCAGCAAAAATAGCGTTAGCCCAATATGGCGTGCTGCATACTCATTAGTTACCCCCAGTATTTTGCGAGGTACTCATTTATCAACCCGGGTGAGGAGAGTCGTAGTGAGAATTACACTCGCTTTCAGTGTTACGTGCATAGCGACTATCTTTCAACATGCCATCTCTCGACGTGCTATGTAACCTGGCCTACGTCAAAAATGTAAACACAACTGACTTCTTTAAGGTCGAACTCAGCTTTTAGTCGCGAAAGATGGATTTATTTGACATCAGACTAAAGCTAGGAGTATCAAGAACTCTTTCTGTGAGAGACGAATAGACTGTTTTGAATGTTTACGTCTTTCTACCGGAAGTCACTTTTGAGAGCTGATCGACTACACTAAAATCGTTTGAATTAACCCGTAAATCAGGAAACATGCAAAGTCCCGTTCTTCTTCATTAATTTGAGGTCAGTAACTATCATTTAATTGTCATTTGTTCCTCTGATAACCGGAAAAATTGCCAGTTTCACAGTTTTATATAGCATGTCGAAAGATGGTCGAAAGATGTCCTATCCACGTAACGCTAAAAGCTGATGTAAAGTCTTTTTCCAAGAACTCTAATCAGCGCTTGAACCCGGGTCACCTGATCCGGTGTCCTACACCTTAGGGTTAGTAATTCTCCGTGTGTCCAACAGAGAAAATAAGGTTACATTTTGTTTTTAAAAATCCTATGTAAGGAATTGTCTAGATAATTAGGAAGTTTAAGGAAACCACGACGGTTACGGCAACGAGAACGTCACATTACAAAGGGTTTAATGAGCAAAACAATGCCTATGAACGTGCGTTACATAAAATGTATGAAGCAATTCTCTGCAAAACTGAACAACGTGAAATGACCAATTCAAGCTCTGCGTATTTTGGAGAACGTGAGCCACGACGGCGAATTTTTTGTGTTTCTTTTTGGAATTGATCGCTGGTATTACATATTTCGGTTGAGCTGCTTTTTAAACCGATCGTCGAACATGTTTAGGAATGGCGAAAATCAAAGGTAAAATATGAATTCATTTTTAGTAGTCGTCGTCCTTGGTGTTGTCTTCGTCATTAATTGCTTATTTCTCGCTATGGTTGCTTTTGATAAACCTCATTCCGGATTAAGAATATGTTCCGGGATACTGCAAAATAGCGATTCCTTCTGTTTGTCGATTAACAAGGCTTGCGCTTGTTGATTACTGAATCCAACCCCTGGATTGTTTTGTGGTTTGGAGTGACGACTAGGAAACAACTCTTTCATTTGCCTTTCATTTGCTTTTACAAGCTAGGAAAGGAGAAGGATGAGAGCATGGTTATTTGCGTAACAAGCCGTTTTCTCCACGACGCGACTTAAAGTGACCGAATGCCTGTAATACATTGGCCGTTTCAATACTAGAAGACGCATTATACGTCCAGACGGATAATGCGTCGTCACCATTTTTATACTGAAGGCACATTATCCGTGTGGACGAACTTGGGTAAACATTTGTAATTTGTCTGGTTGTGCGTCTCTAGTATAGAGATGGGCACAAGACGCGTTATTCATCGAGACTAACTATCCTTCGTTATGCGTCTTGAACGACGCACGCACTACGAAAAATAGTTCGTCTCGATGCATAACGCGTCCCCGTGCCCGAGTGTGCCCGTCTTTATACTAGAGATGCATAACCAGACGAACTTCAAATGTTTGGCCAAGTTCGTCCAAACGGATAATACTTCTTTAGTATAAAAACCGCCATTCACTCGGGAATTGCAATGAGTCAAACGATTTAATTGGGAAGCCGAGTTTGTTTTATTTATCGTTACTTAGAAGTTAGGTCAACTGAACACAACCTAAATTTTAATTGCCAAGCCTTTTTCCTTTTTCGTCTGAATTTGAAATGTGTGTCGTGAGTTACGTGAAACATTTTTCCCGATCAGTACATTTCTGAGATTTCTGAAGTGAAAAAGGATTTAAAAGTTCTGCAAGCAATGTATTGTTTTCAAAACTTGTGTTCTTGTATTTATTTTATGGCAAGGTAGACTTGTGTTAACGTAGAAAGACATAGAAACATAGAAAGAAACAAAAATCTGTCATCGAATTCTCTTTTTGTGGAGCAGAGAGCAGGTTGAGTTTTAGTCCACCTTACCCAAGGTGCAGGAATGACGCCATTTATTCCGCGCATACAAGACCAAGTAGAGTTTTCTTGTAAAATGGCTCAGCTGCTATGCATACAACAGGAAAAAGGCCTCATCCGTGCATTTTGTCGGCTACAAAAGTAATTGACCGGACGGCTCTCGCCTTTGTAGACACTCTTCTTTGTCACAAGTCCTGCGTGCTTTATTACAAACCAGTTTTAGTCTTATTTAACCACTGACATCGGGAGCGCGTGTATTAAAATATTTTATCTCACTTATCCGGCACCGAAGAAAAGACTACTGGTTAGAACTTGCACGGCAATCGCTCGAAAAAAATATTTATTATCAACTTTTACATTTGTATACGTTGATTGGCACAAAACAGTTTGTATTTTACGACTTATACAAAAAAAATTCCCCAAGCAATTTAGTTTTCAGAGCTCGAATTTCAAGTTGGTTTTGTATCTCAGCTTAATTGATTAACAATTTTTTAACCTATATATTCTTATCTTAAATGGTTGAGTGAAAGTGTATATGCATTGCTCCTAAACTAACTGAGCTGGTTATGTAGGCAAGGAAACTGTGAGACCATGTAGTCCCCTCACATCGTAATGGAATCGGACAGGGGCACGTTTCATGGCATTTAAATTTACATCGTTATTATTAAACAGTTGATTGTCGTTTGAATTGTGTCTTGCTTTCTTTATCCATCTTTTGCTGTACGTTGTGTACACATGACTGCAGAGCACATCGCTTCCCGGCGCGTCTCACTTGTGACAATAAGCTGGTAAGTCTGCGTCGGCCCTCCATAGTTAATCCCGGTTTCTAAACAGCGTTGAATTACAGGGATAAGCACTTCTTCTCCCACCTGGATACACCCGGTTCTGACGCATGGCAGGATTACCCCACCCTCACCCCAACACCTCCCTCCCCCAGCATTTAACTCCCCCCGGTACCCATTTATACAACTGGGGGGTGAGGAATGCACTGTGAGAGTAAAATTTCTGACCCAAGAAGTAATGCAATGGCTCCGGCTAGGAACTCGTTTCTCGAAAGCCCTGGAAACTTTTCGCCGGGGCCAGCAAAGCGCTTTTTTTGTTTTTGTTTTTTTGTTAATTAATCTGTATCTAAAAACAAAGAGATGTAAACGCCTGAAACTTTTTGTATGAAGAGAACCTCTCTTCATGTTAAGAATATGTGAATAAAACAGCTCTGTAATCATAAGGTTTGAAGATTTTGCCACGGCTTTCCGGGTGCGAAAACGTTTCGGGACCTTCGAGAAACGGGCCCCTGGCCTCGAACTGGGACCGCTCGATTCCATAGTCGGCCAGCACGCTAACTAGTCACTGCGTCTTCTGCTTGTTGTCTCCTACACCTGATCCGGTGATGTGATATTGACAATAAAATCCCGCCCTTTTCAAAATCATATTTCGCGCAATTTTGCAATGATTGGGCGTAGTGTTGGGATGTAAAGAAGAAGACGGCTACTGTTTGTTAGTTTGCCCGGGTAAATTTAGTTCAAATCTGCTTCAGCAAATTATAACTTCCGTTGAAGTCATTTGCAAGTTCCGGTTTTCACTTCATTTTATTTTGATGTATAAATAATGTGTCAAGGAGGGAGAAACGGTAATAACTTTATGGTCTACTATCGATCAACAGACGACGAGAAATTATAACAGGTTTAGTTGACACCGCCAAATTAATTTGAGAACATCGGGAAAAGTAAGCCGCAACCACTTATTGCGGGTTAACTATAACTCTATTATACAGTGCAGTATAGCACTCCATATCGCTAACAGGTGCCGTAGGAAGTAAAGATGGCGGTTGCACATCTTACCCGATAAACGGGGGACTTAAGAGCCAGTGCCCGTAATTATGGACCAAACAACGGCACAAGTCGAAAAATCGATTTTGCTCATTTTTTGCCCATAGATTGGCCCTAGCTAGTAAACAAACGGACCATAGTTAGTTTCTGCTAATGCAGCTTTTTTGGGGAGAAATTTGCGAAAAACGATTTTTTTCCGATTAGGCTCAAAATCTACTTCCGGTTTTGCTGAATTTTCCGAATATTTGATTGCTTCGTGCTCCGCAGAACAGCTACTTGAGAATCTTTCAATGGTCTTTACATTCAGCTCAGGTCTTCATGGTATGACTGAGCGAAAAATAAAATAAATCGAGGCTTCGTTTCAGCCTGAAACGAGATCGAACACAAACGGAAAATATTACGATGTGTTTCAAACGAATTATAGCACTAAAATATCGCCATATTTTTCTATGGGCTATAACTTTAAATGCCATAAAAACACTTTATACGGGTTAACTGTACACCCACCTGTTTGAAAATCAAAAAATATCTCTGGGCAAATGGTTTTAAGTCGCCCGCCTTGGCCTGTGCTTCTCATGAATTTTTCCCTGAACCGCCGTGAGAATGTAAACAATTGCGTGACTCTGGCGGTCACCCTGAATACATAATTCGTTTCCAACAAACCGCAGATGGCTATCTTAGAACATTTGGGTGAAAAAAGAAAAACATAATGGACCACTTTTAACTTTTATATTTTGAAAGTCATCGCTTTGGAAATTTCGTTAATTAAAAACGCCAATTAAAAGCAATTTACTCGGAGTTCGGGTGTTACTGCTATGTCGTTTTAGGCTGTCGTTCTTTCTCTGATCATTTTAATTACAAGAACGAGTTCTAGAAAGAAAATCGTTCTAAGTTCATTTGTTAAGCGTAATGAAAAGTTGATATTGTTGGTTTGTAGCCTTACGTGATCTGAAGGAACGCTACAGTGATTAAATTTGTATTTGTTGATTTCGACGGATCGATTTTCGGTTAAACCTTTTTATTTGTGCCAGCACATTTAGTGCTTTTTCTCCTGCTAAAAAGTCGGAAAAAGTAAAGTAAACAAATCCTAAAAGTCATAAATAAGAGGCATCGACAGTGCGAGTGTCTCGGTAAGCTGTTAATTTGAACAATTACTGTGCTGGACGGATTGCTTTCCTGGTTACCCACGTACTATACATAGTTCATTGTGCGCGAATGTTTCTGTTTCAAACAACTGAAATGCTCAGTGCTTTTTCCTTTTTTTCTTCAGTCTTAAAACTTAAGGTTAAAGTTAGGCTAAGCCCTAAACTGTTTTGGCGGCCAACCTATTTTTGGCTAATTACTTAATCAAATTATATATATATTTCATTGAAATTCGCTCCTCTGTGACCGACTTCCGCGAACAAAACAAGATGGATGTTCGCTGTTCATTTAAGACTACAATCCTGGTCAAAAGTGTTGGGACAGTTACGGCAGATGACTCCACAGGCAGCCTCTCTTAAGACCAAAACCGCGCAAGCCCGCCTACCCCCTCCCCCTGTCAATGTTGATAAAAATCTTGAAGAAAAATCCTTGACAATAGCCTCAGAATAGCCTCGTTTCAAGAGTTGTTCGCCTCCTAGAACAGTATTCTCGAACTAAAGAGACGATAAGATAGATATTCACGTCTTATTCCAATAATAGCGATTTTTCAGCAATCGCGTTTGGTTCCAACACAACTGTCTAACCACTTTCTATTGTCCCTTTTTCCTTTTTTCCCACATCCAATCTAGTCTTCAGAATAGCTTCATTTTCATGCAACATTGCTAGGGGAGAGGGGGGGTCAATTGTACTTGCTTCCATTCATCTTTTGTTCTAAAACGTTAAGGACGTAGTTGAAATCGTGGGTTTCAACGCGCAAAAATGGGAGGTGTCCCAACAACTTATGGCCAGGATTGCAGGTTTACACTAGAGGAAATTGTTCCGGATTCGTGATGAATCCAGAATGTTTTAGTGCCGGATTGATTTTGCCATTTACACAAAAGTGGACGAAACCGAAATAAAAACCCCCCGGTTTGGTCGTGTCTCCGGAGATTTTGAATCCGGAATTTAAAGTGGGAACTTTGAATCCGAAAATTTTTGAATCCGGATAGTTTTGTCGTGTGAACGATTTTCTCTCGAATCCAGATATTTTTCCGCCTGTGATCTTTTGAGTTTGCGGTGGAACGAAAATGGAGGATTACATGATCCAGTCGTAGTCGAGTCGTAGGCGCATTGATGGCCGATGATTTGATGGCGGTCGCTGAGTGATTACCTCGTGCTGTTTCAGGTGTAAGTAATCACTTTTATAATGGGTAATGCCATACTCCTCAGAAACCGTGCCCAATTTATACTTTACTGCGCAGATGACGACGATGGCACGATCAACAGTACCGTGGTCAGCGAGTTGAAAGAAAACTTCAGACTGTCTCAACCTACCCCTAGCCTTATTTTCGGAGGCATTTTGTTTCTCGTTGTCGAGGCAACAAACTGCTTGTTAACCATTCCATCATGAATGTTCCCGGAGTTATCGTCGTGTATAAACGATTAAGAATCCGAATATCCTTTCAC
Organism: Orbicella faveolata; assembly: GCF_042242905.1. Classification (NCBI taxonomy): domain Eukaryota; kingdom Metazoa; phylum Cnidaria; class Anthozoa; order Scleractinia; family Merulinidae; genus Orbicella; species Orbicella faveolata. The sequence continues at coordinate 30,138,697 of NW_028301536.1, read as the reverse complement.
TGTAAACCCCTACTAATCCGAATACTCTAAAATTGATGAATTCGGGAACTCCTTTATTGTAAACCTAGTCCTAGATCGACCACTGTAATGTTTATTTGTCTACCAGTGTTTTGATCTGCAAATTTCAGTTAATTGATCAAACAACCAAAGTAGAAAAGATGGATTTTTTTCCCAGTATGATTGAAACTTAAACGCAATTTCTTCCTCGGCTAATTCAATTCAAGAAATTCCGGGTTTTCTAGCTGAGTTTGAGCATATTGTGTAGGTACAAATTTTCTACACAGCTAGAAGAGCTGAGATGCCGTCACGCAGTTAGTAGTCTATAGAAATTATGGTATTTCCACTTGACTTTATTTGTCAGTCAATGATTCAGTTGCCATAAATCATAGAGGATTGGTTAAGTGTATCTCTGAAACTGCTACTGTGTTGTAAGTTATCAGTGAAATCAATAAAATAAACAAGTGTTAAAATCATTTCCCGGAGTACTGTAGTAACGTTCTTTATCATGGATGTCGTGGGTGTCGCAATGCAAATGAAAAAACATATATATTTATACTAAGTTAAACAAAAAAAACAAAAACAAAAAACAACAAAAAAAACATTTTCCATTATTTTATCCACACAACGTTTCAAAAATTGCTTTCATCGGATTGCTGGAAACGAATATTTTACTCGAGAGTGGCTATCCGCGTCACGCAATTGCTTACATTCCAACGGCGGATTTTGGGCAAAATCTATGAGAAACACAGGCCAAGGCGGGCGACTTGAAACCATTTGCCCAGAGATATTTTTTGATATCCTAACAGGTGGGTGTATATTTAACCCGTAGAAAGTGTTTTTATGGTATTTAAAGTTATAGCCCATAGAAAAATATGGCGATGTTTTTAAGCAATAATTCTCTTGCGACATACTGTAAAATTTTGCGTTTCAGTTTTACCTCTTTTCAGGCTCAAAACTAACTTTGATTTATTTTATTTTTCGCTCAGTCATACTACCAAGACCTGAACTGAATATAAAATCCATTGAACGATTCTCAAGTAGTTGTTCTGCGGAGCGCGAAGCAATCAAATATTCGGAAAATTCAGCAAAACCGGAAGTAGATTTTGAGCCCAGTCGGGTCGAAATCGTTTTTGGCGTATTTCTACCAAAGAAAGCTGTATTAGCAGAAACTAACTATGGTCCGTTTCTATTCTTACTACGACCTATCTATGGACAAAATACAAGCGAAATCAATTTTTCGACCTGTACCATTGATAGGCGATTTAGGTCCATTTTTATAGGCATTCACTCTTAACACGGCCCAATAGGCCCAGGGAAATCCATATTTTGGCAAATCACTGCACCTGCCCTAATCACGTTGTGTATGCTAGGTTTTAAGTTCTTTCTTTCCTGAACGTTTTTTTTTTTATGAGTGCTGCTAAGGTTTTCCCGCGTTACAGATTATCGGTAAACCAGTACCAGTCGGTCTCTTTTTTTCCTTCGGAGAATTTGGTTTCTTTTTTTTATTCCTTATCTTATTTGTTGAGCATTACACAAACAAAGCATTTCCATGACGTAAGCAAAACTGACATTTGTTCCGGCGAAACTGAAATAAAAACCCTTCCGTCATACGACTGTTTCAGACTGTTCCAATATTTCAGTTTTATCCGGCTGGGCTCGTTATCGAAGGGTAAGGAAACGATTCCGCTGTTTTGAATTTTCTTTGGCTGCGTCAGTACGTACGATTCCAGAATGTTTCGTGTTCTGTACGAAATACTGTTGATCTCTATTATCGTCATCGTCGTTGAACAAGGTGAGTGAAGAAAACAGTATTTGTAACCAAGCGAATTTTGTTGAGTCTCTTTAAAATGGTTTGGTGAATCTGCCATTATCTCTTTGCTTTGAATTAAACTTGGGACTCAGTCTTTGACGTTTTAAGACTTGCATTAAAACACTTGCTTATTTGGCTATAGCATGGGACGTTTTCACTCACCTTGCTCAAAATTTCTATAATCACATGATGAAACTCAGCCGGCAGGAAAGCATTGGTATGGCTGCCTGAATCGGTCAAAATAACGAGCAGAAACGGAATTCTATCCCAAAATGCCCCATTTTTATTCGAATCGTACCATGATTGTAGCCCTAGTGAACGGAAAATGTTTCTGGATTGTTTAATGTATCCAAAATGATTGAAATAATTCATTTATCAACCTCGATCAAGAATCAACAGAAACTAGTAGAAATTATTTTGTAAAGCATCCAACAAAATTATCTGAAGAGGTGATTTCTTTTCTTTTTGTTTACAAATAGAGTATCATGCCTTCGCATACAAAGACGTTTATGTATCACGCCATCGCGGAAACGATTCTTACAATTGTGGATCAAAGGATGAACCCTGCAGAACGCTTGCGCGAGGCATACAAATGGCTGACCGGAATGACCGCATTTTGTTGGATGGATCATTTACTAAGTCAGATCCCTACAACTGTGGAATAATGAATCTTGAGAAAAAAGGCTTTAGCGGTCATGGTAGTCAGCAGTCTCCCGCTGTAGGGCGAGCCGTCAGTGAATTAATTTTGGACGGTGGATTTCAGACAATCGACCTTACAGCATTTAGCTACGAGCGTGTTACCAAGAAAGAACCATTGAGAGAGACGAACATTATCTAGCTAGATGGTTATGGCGACTTGTTAGGCTGAGAAGACGTAAAATTAATTGGTGTCAAAGGGCGCTTTCCTTCCGACCAAAACTTCAGGTTTGCATTTCCGGAAATTTCCAGAGGCAAATAAAACAGCATTTTCTACAATTTACCGAAAAGAGAATATCCTCGTGAGCTTTATCTAAATTTTCGAAAATGTTGTGTGATTTTCGAATTCTCGGAAACTTTCTCAAGAAATTTGCCCTCGTTTCGAAAATTCCGGAATTGTCGTCAAATGGAAGGCACCCAAATTTGTGAACATTTTCTAATTAACAAAGTCATATCTGAGGTGATCACATTTGATTGAAAATGATTCGAGACTAAACGTCGTAATGTGCTCGATGTATTCGGGTTCTCAAAGGGAATATGGCTCCAGGACTTCGGCTTATAGTAACAAAGAATTCCGAAAACATGAGGTAATTTAGAGACCCCCTAAATTTTCGGAGCGTTTAAATTAGCGACTATAGTTTATTTTAATTATAGATAGTGATTCATGCGCCGACTTTCTTTCGATGCGTTATGCGAAGTATGTTTTTAGTAGCCACATGTGATAAATTAATCATCGTTACCGTCATCACAGTCCTCTTTTAATCATCATCATCATCATCATCATCGTCATTATAACAATTACTATTCTGGTAACTGATCTAATCTATGAACTGTTCATCAGTTATCGATTACGAAATTATTGCAATAACGTCAAGTCAATAACTGGTATTACGCGGCCGCTGGGAAAACGTCGTTGGGCGACGTCTTTAACGCCTTATGGCCATGATTGTGTGTCGTGAATGACAATGATTTAAATAGTTATTCGCTTGCGTTTGTGAATGTAAACAGCTTGCGACTGCTAACACGTGCGGAAGACGATATTACACCAGTGATGGGCTCTTGATCACACCCAGACAATGTTCCATTGAGGACAGCGAGCTAGAGCGATTTCTATTCCAATTTATATTGTATTACTCCTCGAATGCAACGAAAAAGGCAACAGCATTAAAATCACCAGCTGCAGATAAAATTAAACGAACCGGCCTTATTCTGTTAAGATTCTTGATTAGAAGAGGAAAACCTCCTGAAGCAAATAAAAGACAAGGCATGTGCTTTTTAGAAAACTCAGCTGTCTTTTAAATATTCATGACACGAGAACTTAATAATTGTTCTCGCGAAAGCAACGTGTTCATAGCAGCTTCGATTAAAACCTGCTGTCGCCGAAGTTTCGTTGGATAATTTCTGAAACGAATGTTCTGCTGAAAGTCGGCGGGAGGAAGAACGAGTCTTTCTATTTTAAAAATAGCACGAAACTTCCCTGGTTCCCTAAGGCGATGTGTCTAGGATTCACATCAGGCCGGGCTGAACAATATTTCAGGGGCGTCGGTTAGCCGAGCACGCGCAGCACGGAACAGCTCTGATTCAAGACAGGTTGGTCTTATCATTTCCATTAGGGTTATTTTTTTGCCATTGCGATATTCAGATTTTCGATAACGTCTTAAATATATCTACTGATTAAGTTTAACAGTACAGTTTGCGCACTTACTCCGGGTTGCAAGTCAATTTGCCCCACCATTGTTTAACTGGACTGCAAGCGCTTCTACATAAAACAACAAGCTGAAATCCGTCTGCTTTCGCACGCACTCCATTTTAAATCATCGACCTCCCTTACAAGACTACTTACTCGCTCAGTGTTTCTGTGGTCATCACTATCTGCCATCAAGTCGAATCAACAGGTTTGTCATTGATGTCGTTGCTTAGCTGAAACACGAAAAGATAATTTGTAAATGTCTAGTGAAAGGACTTCAAAGTTTATTTAAGGGATTTTAAACCACACGCAAAAGTATCAATAAGCGTGGCTTGGATATGTATCATGAATTCGTTTGGAAACCGTCAATTTCACAATTTCAGGCTTCTTGCAGGAAGCTATTAGTTTTTCGTATGGTACAGGGTAGTAAAGTAAACACAAAGCCGATAGCATTAACCACAGAGCGAAAAATTTAAATGATTAAATAAGTTCCACTACAGACGAGCATTGCAGTTGAGGGCCACGTGCGCTCAGCCAGATTACTATAACAAAAAATTAAACTTTCTCTGAAAGCTTCTATACCAGGGATATTATACAATTTTATGTTTTGTAACAGCAATGACGCCTTTGATGAATGAGTTTATGAGCTCATAATATCATGATATATCGAATGAGCGGCGTCAAACATTACGCATCTCGAAGAGGTTTTCTTTTGAATTTTCTATAGAATATACCTTTAAGATAAAGTTAGCGTTCGTCATTCGTAGTAGTGCTCGATCTTCCCGAGAGGTTTCAATAGTTTTTTGTGTGACCTCTTCGGCTCGTCGATGATTTCCAAGCGATATTGTTACTCGATTAACACTCCTTTATAAAAGTAACACATTTTGAATTGATAATTAGGTTACCACACCCGTCTTGCTCTTTCTCTCCTTCTCTGCCACCTTCACTCCGTGGGGAGCAAAGGGCCTCCGCAGTCTTGTTTGCAACAGTTATTTGGGTTGTGTGTCGAAACGCCGCCCGTTTCCTCAGCGGGCAATGACAGTGCCTAGACTGTCAATTCATTTACCCAAGTTTGGTAGATTTCTCCAAATGAATCAAAAAACATAAATTCACTAACGGTCATACTGTCTAATTTCACTTCCGTTTTGTTGTCCGGGTTGTCCAAAGCCCGATTAAGCTAACCCAGGATTAGCGAGAATTTTGATTTGAGTTGTGTAACTTTTGGTGAGGTTTTATGTTTATACTGTTTGTCCTTCTGTTCTGAGTCTGACTAAGCTCAAACTTCACAAAACGTAAACAGTAAAACACATTTTTATATAGGAAAAATTAATACTTCGGTTAACTCTTAATCCTGGGTTAGCGTTAACCGGCTTTCGAACAAAGCGACCCTTCAGGAGATCTAATAGTATCTAAAAACAGTTGTCGGCGCTTTTTTAATGCTCAGGGTAAACAGGGCTGCCGGTAAAACGCCGATTATGATAGGAGTCATTTTCGATTCTTTCCGTTTCGAATATTTTGTGGCGTTACTCTCGTGGCGTGCTGACCACTTTAAATAAAGGATTGTTTTGCTGGCTTTCCACTAAGATGGAATAAGAACTCAACGCGTGCATGAAGATTTTAATTGCCTAGGAAAGGGGGGCTAGGGTACGGCGCTCTACTGTGCCTTTCATACTGTTTTACTTAGTGGTCAAGCTGACAGGCCCAGTTGTAAGCTCTGGAGCATCTTGTTCCCTCGGACTTGAATCAGAAGGACGTGCAACTTTCATCTATCAAACTCCCCCCCCCCCCCCCCCAAAAAAAAAAACCACCCAAAAAATTCAAGACAAATGATAAAAAAGAGAATACTAACGTAATTGTGGTTTATAAAACTGGAACAGAAAAGATGACAGGGAAATTACTTCTAAGACGTTGAAAAGAGAACTGAACCAATAGGCGGCACCGTAAATATCTTGCGAGTTTTAATTTCCCGCCACACTGCTACAAACTACACAGTGAATTCTTATTATAGCATTAGCAGTTTCAAATGCAGTCCTGTAACAATTTATCTTTATTGAGTACACATCGAGGACAGCATTGTCAAATATTTCCTTAGTACCCACTGTGCAACAGCTGTTTCTGTTATGACCAGAGGAGTTCTCGACATGTCCCATCATGCTCCACTCTAATGACTGATCACATGACACCAAACCACACATGCAGTGAAGCATGCTGGGCTTAAGATCCAGTGCTCTGGGAGAAAGACTCCAGTGATGCTGATTGGCTGAGTCAGTCACGTGACTGCCACCGTCATGCTCTAGGTATCCGGCCAAGGATTCAAGGCAATGGGCTACATTGTTGATGATAGCAACAAATTGACCTAAGAAAAAGAAATTCCTAGAGATTAAAGTAGGAATTATAAGGCATGTCCAAGGACTTCAAACTCACTTAAAAATAATTCAATCAATTTGCATTTCAAGCCAACAGGCAAGCTTCATCAGCAAGCTTGCAACTTGGATTTCTAGTGGCAAGTAAGGTTACAGGGTCGTCACAGAGTTTCCAAGTAGCAGCATTTTTGCTGGAGAAGGTGGCTGATTTTGCCATCTTTTTATAAGGAATGGGAATACTAGCTAAGCAGGGTAGCCGGCTTAGATCAAGAAGTACAGGTGGTTACTGTTGAAGACCCTGAGGGTTACTGCTAAAGCACACAAAGCTATATACCAGTGCCAAACAAGGTGTTTACCTCTAGTACAGCCAAGATCTGCAGCAATCTTTGAGCCATTCGTTTTCCCATACTGTCTCAAGAATGATGCTAAGTGAGTGTCTAGACATCCAGCACCAGGCACCACATATGGGCATCCCAAAGTCTCATATAACGCACTAACAGATGCTTGACAAACTGTCTTCAGCTCGTCAAGGGATGTCTCATCTGGTGAGCACAGCAAAAGAGTACACACGGAAGATGAAGTTAATAAGGACTCTGGCACCAAATGAATGTAGCTGTTTAAAAATATACGAAAAAGAAAAGCAGGTTTGCTAACTGGCCTTTTTGAAACCAGTTGTCACTGACATGACATTTACCATGCAGCATGATAAGCTCTGCACAGGCATGTACCTCTAATTCAAAGCAAAATCAAGGTTGACTGGTTGGTTAGTCCCTTAAGTTTGTTTGGGAGACTGCTGTATTGTTTTGCCATCCAGCTTGGTGTATTTTGTATCATGTGACCATTGGATGCAGAAGGCCCATTTATTTGAGATATTACTGTCATTGTACACTGCAAGTGTATGGTGAATAAAGGTATGGACTGAAGTGATGCTTCTGATAGGAGAGTTCAACCAAGTCAAACCAAACCTGGCTCAATAGAGTGGTTTTCAATTCAGTGCCGTAAAACCAAAACCAAACCATTACTTACCAATTAGACTATTCCACCAATCTCAAACTGTGGTAAAACCAAGACTAATGTAACTGCCTGATTACTTTTGACACTCAGTTGAAAACCGCTCTAAATCTAGTAATTTTATTAGTAAGAATCAAGATCAGAATAACAGTTATGAAAAAATGAAAACTGAGGGTAAAAGACGTTATGTAATCATAATTACCAAAGGATGGAAATTAAAATAAAGTGATGTACATGTAGAGTACATGGTGGGTTGTACCACCATACGTTAAATGCACTATTGGATTTAGGAAGCTGACCTTTTGTCATTCAACACCATATGTTCAATCTTCCCGACTTGACCAAAGCTTGATTCAGTAATGTCCATGCTGAAAGTGCTCAGGATTGTTGCTCCAGTCAGACGTCGCACAGCAGAGATGTGAACAATGGATAGACGGTCAATCACATAAGCACCCTATGATGAAAACAAAACAAGTTATCAAAAAAAAAAACAAAAAAAAAAAAAAAACTAACAAGTGACTGCTGTGTACAGGTCTGTCAATCCCACTAGTTGTACAAAAATTGAAATTGTTTCTAAATTAGCTGAGTTTTAGATTTCATTTAGATCTCATTTCTTCCATGAAGACTACAGGGCTGCCAGTCTTGCTATTAATTGTCAGCGATAATAATTATTATTGCCATGTGCCACAAGCAATACATACAACAAGAAACAAACAAAAGACAGTCCAAATTATGCATTATCTCAGTGTATTATGTCTTTAATCCCTTATAAGAAATTAGTCCACTAGAACTGTCTCACCCAACAAAACAGCTGTCAACAACTATTTTGGGTCCCATTTTTCATCTCATGACAGAGACATTCAATGTTTCAGTCAAAAACACTTGTATCTATCACATACTGTACACGCATGCATAGTCCTTAAGATCTCTGTCTTTTGGACATGTAGGACCTTAGATTTACAATGATATCAGAAACACTACACAGCTGTATGCATGACTAGGTGAATTCTTTAGCTTAACTCCCAGTTGTATCTTGCAGGTGAATAAATGAAGTGAAGGCAGCACTTAGGTAGGTGCCCAAATCTGTTTCTAGGATTATGTCTGCCTGGGCTGGATACAAACCTTATCTCTCAAGTACTGCTTCAGTGCTGGATGTACGCATTTCTGGCAAGCTACCACTTTAACTCCAATAGCTAGCAACCAATCAGCAACCTTCAACATCTGCTGTAGTACAGCACTCTCCATGTTAACATCATGACCACTTCCTGCTGTCTCTATTTTAACGTTGTCGCTAAACCATTCATCAGTGTCCCCTGCCATTGAGACATTATACAAAGCCACTTTGGTATGATGGCTTAAAAGTGCTTTTTTTCTTTGAAAGGTTGCAACATCAGGGGCCTGAAGAATGACACCTTGTATGATCTTGGATTCATTGACAGGATCACCCTCGTAAGTCACTATTTGGACTGGCTGAAGGTCTGTGACAGACACTGAAGAGTCTTGGGAATTACTCGGCAGTGATTGAAGAAATGCCTGTGTGTTTGATCAATGCATTGTGTCAAACCATTGTGACATTGTGACATTGTGGAATAAAAAAGTTAACAAGGTTTATCTCAAAAAGAATTTCCTGTTATGTCCTCTTATTACCATCCCTGATCAGAGTCAAATTTCACATCAAACATGTGTTTTTCTAAGTTTGAGTCTAAAGCCACCGTATAGCATGTTAACAAACATTCAATTATTGAAGCACTGGCCTGGGTAGTTATATCTCTTTAGCTTGTGTAAGTCATGTTTGAGGTATTAATAAAAACTTGTACTTAAGTGAGTGCATTGGCACCTTGAACATGTATCCACCGCTAGATAAACACACAAAAAATATTAAATCCTGTACCTTGATGACGAGCACACTTAAATACTGTTTCTCAGATTCACTAAGACGACAAACAGGCTTTGTTCCAATTATGCTGTTTACAATGGACAGCATGGTCTTCATGTTACCAATATCAATGTTCATTTTCCATCGACATGACTGTAGGTGACTGGTAATGACTTGCAGTGAATGTTGACTGATCTGAGTGATGACGGCTCTTGGGACAGGCAGATCAAGGGATGACTGTATCAGACTATAACAGAGAAACAATAAGGATCAATAAATCTATGCACACCTCCACAATTACCAGTAACAGTTTTCTACAAAAAAAGATAAACTAGCAGATTTGGTCCCTGACTATAACTGCAAGATTATATGAGGTCTCATACAACTCTCTACTTTCAAAGCATTTCTTTCCACCTTTTTTTTAAGGTGTTAAACCCAAGGTGTGAGCAAGTTGTTGTTGCAATCATTTCAACTACATTACATTTTTTGTACATGTTCCGTACCAAATATGGGACTTTCATCTTACTGGTTTTATCTTTGAAAGAGAAATATAATTTAACATTTTTCCATGTGATACATAACGGACAAAACTTTCAATGTAGATAAGACAATTCTATATATATAGTACCAACTGCGCTTAGCCATAAACCTGCCTTGCAGGAAGCCCACTCTTAAAGTAAGTAACATAAATATAAATTAATTGATAAACAAGTAAACAAAGAAAATACAACCTAGCTAAAATGTAAGTACATAAAATTAAAATGACTTTTTTACAATAAAAAATATAACAATATTACATTGTTGAAAATGGAAGTAAATTCATAAATTCAAGAATTTAATAATTGATATTATAAAAAATTATGTCATAGATAAATTTAAATTTAAAATCTTACGTGACAAATCTTTCTTTTAAAATGCCTTTGTACCAGTCATGGTGCGTGTTGTTGAAACGTTTGAAAAGTAAAACTGTGTGTTAATTTGTCACGCTTCATGGATGGATGCAATGTGTTGTATGTGTTGATAGATGAAATGCAATTACATGTAGGTTAATAGGCACCTTAGTAAGAGAAGTGCTGTTCTCAAACCACCATCACTGTAGCCTTCAAGATGGCCCTTCACAGCAGATAGTATCAACCTTGGTATGGGGTGTGACAAGCCAGACAAGCTGTGAAGAATCTTGCCTGATGTTGATGTTACAGTCACATGACCACCCAAGGATGACTGGAAGAACTTCAACCTGAGTATCAGACAAGTATAAAGATGGGAAACTTCACATGTTTTTAAAATAAAGATAAATGTATTGTAGTGAAAAGTATTGAATGAAATTATTGTTGTATCGGTACAGCTATTACTTTGTACAGTGTGACACTAGATTCCATTGTCACCTAGCTGGCAGAATGGATATTTATCTACCTTCAGTTATAAATTAACTGAGGCATAACGGAAAACAAACCCTTCCCTTCCAACAGTTGTCATGGGTTTTATTCCCAAGATGATCCAACAATTACATATGGTTAGGCTTCAAGCTCAGTACTCCTCTCACAAAGTCAAGCATCCCAACCCTCATGCCCGGACCCACGTGTACAAATGTCATGTATTTAAAATAATTGAAGGGGTGGGATGATGTGTAGTAGATGTCAAATTCTCACATATGGCCAGGGTCCCCTCCCCTGGGTTTGACATCAATGTACATTAACAAATCAGTCAAATACAGGTCATGAATCAGCAAACTTTGGAGAAGATACCCTGATTCCAGAGGTTTTCTTGCTCTCTTCATATCCTAATGTTCAAATTTGTGCCCTGAAGTAGCGAAAATGAGTCACGAAGCAGCAAGTGAGTTCAGTTTCTTTTTACACTCTTTTTGACCACCACAAAGATGGCTTTTTGTGATACAAGAAGAAGAAAGAAAACCCCAGGGACCAGGGTATCTAGCAGACTAAACCCTTCATTACCTGGGATATTAACAAAATGGGATCATGTTTACATTAGGTGGTGCAGGTTGATACTGTTGACCAATATATTGACTGATACTCGGTCGATACATCAGCCAGGTATCGGCCTTGTATCAGCCTTGTATTGGCTGAGTGTCGGTCAATATATCGGTCAATATATCGGTCTATAGTGTCAGCCAACACTACAGTAAACATGATTGACAGCATGTTATTGGCTAAGCTACAATGCAAGTAACAAATTAAATACAATGACCACTAAAACGTGGGGAGGACCAATCAGAATTGAGTGTTTTATTTTATTACAATAAATTTACGCTTACATTGATATAGTTAGGGATTTTATATGTAAGAACTTAAAATTACCTTCCATTTGGTCCAAGCGCTGTCTGAACTAAATCCTTCAATGCGCGTAGCGAGCCCTTTAACTTAATATCATCCAACGGCTGCACTGCAATCTGCATATAATTCAAAACACTCATATTAGGAAAATACATACCATATATAAGCTTCAGCTACTAAGTAGTTTATTTCTTTTTTTTAAAAAAAAAAGCTGCTTATAAGTGAAAATGTATCTTCCTGGCAGCCTACCTGAGATGTCCATTCGTCTTTCGTAGACAGCCTTGAAGAAACACTTTTACCCTCCATTCAGGTCATATGCAGTATAGCCATGTGTATTCTCCACAACTGTGTAAACTTTTGACAAGAAAATAGGAAATTTTGCATACAACATGACGTTAATTGCAGGAATGGCTCCGAGCCTTTTGATAGTAAACCGCTGACCGAAACTATATATGCTGACATACTTGCTTACATCATATACTTTCGCCACCGGTTTGGATAATTAATTAACGCAAGATGTAGCTTAGATGTTGTTGTTTTTATAACCGGTTATCAGAGCAGGTCGTTTGTGTCTTTTCAGTTGATAAACTAATCACAGAGCACTTACCTCACATTCGTATTTTATTTTATTTTACTTTATTATTTTTTTTCACGTGATCAGTTTCAACGAACCCAGATCAGTGCTGAACTAAAGCCGTGACTATTGACGACTATTCGCCACTATCCATGACTGTTCACCACTGCACTATTCGCTAATCGAGTTTTTTTAGACACCCTGCTAAAGGTCAGGAAATGGTCAGAAAAAAGACATTTTCCCTATAAAAAAGGATTTGTTAAAAACTTGTCAGTCATAATGAATGGGCGGAAAGGAGGGCTGCCCCTGAGGGCAGGCTAGAAACCGTTACTATGTCTGTTGTTTATTTGGTTAGAGAAATGTTATTTTTATCAAGGGAAAGTCAGAGAAAAGCATTGTTCTGGACCTCTAGTTTTGTCTCTAACTCAAATCCTTGCATTGTGGGTAACAAATCATGTTTGGAATTCAAGACAGAATTGATGTTAAATACATTTATCAGAATTATTTTTGATATGTTTCTATTTTTTGCTTTTACAAAATTTTAGAGTCCCAGTGTTGTCACCGAATAGTCCGAGCACTGCCTTCCGTGCCTGTCATGGTAAACACCTGACACCTTTAGTTTTCAGGGCTTGGCTCTGTAAAATGCCACCACAATTGAGAATAAGACACGTTGTGCATTTAAAACGCGGCGATGAATTTCAAGCTCCCGAAGACACATGTTCAGTCTTTCCTTGGGGTTTTAAGTGATATCACAAAGGACTTCAAGAGTCAACTTCTTGAAAACTATTCAACGAATTTCATTTGAAATACCTGTGCTTTTGTAAAAGAAAATAACTGGCGACTGAGTGCGTGCTTTATTCGATATTTTTTTATTGATATCATTGTATGCTCTATTGTTTGACGCACAGAAATCTCAATGAAATATTCTGATGCAGCAAACACTTTTCTAGTGGGTGGAATGAATTTTAATCAAGTATGTAAGGAAGTCTCAAAGGACATCCCGTTCATTTTAGTGTCAGGGAGCGTCGTGTGTTGTGAAGGTGAACCAGTATCTTCGTCGATGTGCTCCCCTTCGCAGATAAGTATACGCTTTCGTTTTTGCATTTCTTGACCTTGTTCGCTTTTCGCCTCGTTTCGCTACGCTTGCCCTTTTCCGCAGTTTAGTGGTTTAGCATAACCAGTTCGTTGAGCAATTTTTTACGTCCACACGTGAAGAAATTGTTGAATACTGGGAGGGTGTGAAACTTTCGGAATAAAGAATTACCAAGTTCGTTTAGACAAGCACATCGGAATAGCAGGTTTGAAAGTTTCTTACTGAATACCACATTTCAGAAATACTAGCTCTCTTGTTCGTCGTATTTGTAACTGTTTAATGTTGTCCACGATGGGTCTGAACTGCAGGTCACATTCCACAAGTCAGAGTACAGAGTCACTGTGCTGCAGATAAATAAACAGCACCAAGATTCAGTCTCCTAGCCCTAATTAGCCCTAGCACTCTGCGTAAATGTTGTTTTAGATCGAGGGGAAACTTTTTGCATAGTTATTCATCAGTAGAGTAAGGATTTCTACTCTTGACCTGTGGAATGTGACCTGTGTTTTAGACCCGGCTTGTTGTCCATTGTTGCGATGCTCTGAGTTGCTAAGGGTATGAAGATCTGACTGAACAGTTTTAAAGTTACGTCAATAATATTCCCTGAGAATTTAAATTCTTTTCTCATGCAGGAACAGTTTGTTTCCATACAACCGCTGAACTTACTGCTCGTGAATGTTTTAATTGGAGTTTAATTTAGTCGGTTTTACTTTGAGAGCGACTTTGTTGAGATGTTATACAGCCATCCTTGTCCTTCGCCGCACGATTGATTTCTGATACATTTTCGGGTAAGTAATATCAAAATATTTAGTTAGAATTTTAGAAATAAAGGCAGATTTGAGTTATAATTGTATTGTGCCTTTTCTTCATTCATCCTCATGTTTTCATAATTGTTCACATTTTCGTGAAATCAGAAATTACTTGACGAATGGAACCAATTTTGAGCAAACTTGCGTTGAATTCTGGCGAGAAAATAATCCTAAGAGAACATTAAGAAATTTGTTAATGCAGGCGATATTGTCCGATGTTATATGGCCGGTTTCTAACTACCAAACTGATTGACCGACTGATAAGACCTCAAACTCAAAGGTGATATATTTTTGACAGTTTCCTCTCTCCTTCTGGCATTAGACGAACAGAGGGGAACCCAAAGGAAATGTAACCATTATGAGCTAGGCTACGAATAGTCCCTCTTTCGCTTAGTCCGTCGTGCGGGACGCGAAAGAAAACCGCGAGAAAAAAATGGCCGCGCGAAATCCTGGAGTCGAGGAGAGCGCGAAAGGAGGGACTACCGCCTAAGCCCAAGAGTTTGAATTATATGCGTTGCTCTCACAACGCAAAAATATGATTGGATTATGTTAGGCGCGTTGACAACGTGTTGTCAACATTCGAGATACCTGTGACGTCTTGCAGGAATGTTTTGGAACCGGAGCAAATCGAAGCGGTACCAGAGCAAATCGAAGCGTTGGAATCGCGCTTCGCAAGCCGTGATGTTCTTGCGAATCTGCCAACAGGCTTTGGAAAGATTTAAATTCATCTAGTGTTTTGTTTGGCAAAACTTTCTGCCTCCAACCCGACTGCGAGCGTGTTAGTGATTTCGCCGCTCAACAGCATCGTCTAAATCAGCGAATATCAATTTACTGAACTTGGCCTTTCTGCCGCCCATTTGAAAGATTGATCCGGACTCTCACTTGAAACCGGACATTCACCTGAAATTTTCCGCTGCTATCGGCAAACATTTCACCGCAGTTGGATGATCTCCTATGTATAATGTATAATGGATAATGTAAGTTCTCGGTTGAAACTCTGTTGAAATTTTCGCAATAACTT
The DNA here is from genome assembly GCF_042242905.1 of Orbicella faveolata. Taxonomy (NCBI): domain Eukaryota; kingdom Metazoa; phylum Cnidaria; class Anthozoa; order Scleractinia; family Merulinidae; genus Orbicella; species Orbicella faveolata. The sequence goes on along the minus strand of NW_028301536.1, from coordinate 30,123,469 downwards.
TTAGACGCAGCGAAAATCCTTACAAGAGGCCTCATTCGCCGTCTTCTGTTTAAAACTTCTTTGGCAGTTTCGCTGAACGAACACTGAACGAAGATATACTTCTCACGGCATATGTTTTTGCCTGGCTACTTGAAGAGTAGAGTAGAGCAATTTTATTCAGATCTCCCTGGGCTATTGATAACAGGCGATAATAAGAGGACGTCAAGATGAGAAATCCTACACCGAAAAATCACTCGGCCGTGAAAGGGCAAACCCTTGGGCTTAGGCGGTAGTCCCTCCTTTCGCGCGCTCCTAGCCCCTAGGATATCGTGCGGCCATTTTTTTCTCGCGAATTTCTTTCGCGTCACGCACGACGGACTAAGTGAAAGAGGGACTACTCGTAGTCTATTATGAGCAGCCGTGTTCAGCTTTGAAGCTACGTTCTCTCCTTATCAGTCTCTCCATTTTGCGATCAACTCCAATTTCAGGTAAATTCTAGGTTTTACTTTATCTTTATTTTACAAGTATGATCTGACCTTGTTGCAAAGTCTGATTTAAAAATTCTGACTAAGATAGCTATCACGATAAATTGATTGCTATGGTTCAGTTTGACCCTTGCTGCAATTTTATGATTTTTTTTGTTCTAGTGTATTGTAATTTAAATTAAAATGCACCAGAAACCTTTTTGGATTGCAGGTTGTAGTTCTTGGGCTCTAGCGCAACCTGGTAGTTTACTACAGGAAATGACTGATTCCAGATAAGTACATCGTAGTTTTGTCATTTGTTCGTCGTTTTCCTGGTAAACGATTTAATTTAGAGCAAGATTGATCGAAATACAATATACCACCAGAATCCCAGACCTAACACGTTTGTACTCAGTAAATTTTCTGAGCGAAAAGAAAGCCAGTCACTACTATAAAATGCATTTCTCTAGTCTCTTGATTTCAGGCTAGCGAATACAATGTAATATGCCTGAAAATAGCAACATCGTACAACTACAAGACTGTTCTATTGAATAAAGGAGATTTACTTCATTTATTGACATTTGCTCTCTTTTTTCCAAGGTTGAACACAGAGTGCACGTGCATTGAAAGAAAATGCAGCCATTTTGGATTGTAGTGTTTTACCCTCCGCTTCGATGCAAGTAGACGACATCTGAAAGATTTTATAGTCAGATAAGTTCGTTCTCATTTTCTTAACTCTTCTGTCTTATACCATTTACAGTATCAGTCCAAGGAAGAAAATAATTGATTTTCTTTTGTTATGTAGAGTACATCCTGAGGGAAATAACCAAATGAACTGTCTTCATGTAGCAAAAAAATAATAACTTTATACTGCTTTGTGCGTTTAAACGCTGTCTGAATAGTATTTATGCTTTAAATGTCTCTGTGAACCGCTAGCTCTGCATTTTTTTGACCAAATTCCTAAGCCTAACGCAGTTTTTAAAAGTCAGTGTATCAAAGCTTCCTCTTTTCTTTTTCATGCAGGTTTTAAAAAAGATATGCTGAGAGAAAACAAGACCATTTTGTACGACAGTGCGTGGCTCTAATGTTCTTTGGTACAATGTAAGTATTGCAAACATCTTGGTTCAGATAGACCAGATATTATCTTCGCAGTTTTCTATTCATTAACTGAGAAATGTTGTCTAAATGTACCACCAAAGCTCAGCAGTAACGTTCATAAAATATTTTTTGCCGGTGTTAGACATTTATTTGCACCTTGCCTCACTTGGTTTCTGGAAAATTTAGGAAACGAAGGACTGAAAATTCGCCAATGCAAGACAAACAACTTCGTTAGCTCTTGGACTCAGTGGTTTCAATCAGTAGTTCACTGCTTGCTAATGGCTGGAAACACTTTTTCTCTACAATAAGTCCAGCACCTCAAATTTTCCTTTTTTTTCGGTTTCAGTCTAAAGTTAATAAAATCTCTTTCCATGTCAATACATTTTAAAGTATCTTGCAGAGAAAATCTTTAACTATTTTAATGTCCTCGGCAGAACCAGGAAGTTTGTTTGAGATTTGCCAGCCAACAAAAATTAAGTGTTTTCTTAAATAATTTTACCGTACAGTATTGATACCTGCTTTAAGAAGTCACTGCAGAATTGTCTGTTATTAAATTTATAAACACGTCTCCAATTTGTTGATGAAAAAAATAGTTCGTTTTAAGTTTAATCTCCCTTTTTGCCAGGTGAACTCGGATATTGAAGAGAAAGTGAGGCCATTTTGGATTGCAGTGTGTAATTCTTGAACGCTGGTGCACTATATATGACATATTGGAAAAATCTTAATTCAGATAAGTTCACCCTTTCCTTATTTTACTTGAATTTGTCGTCGACCACTTTAATAACTGTGTCATTCCAAGTATCCTGTAGAGAAATCTAATCGGGAGTAGTGAAAGATAAAATTTTGATCGTGTGGTGAGTTTGGGACAAAGAATTGAACATCTCCGTCCGTGACGGGATTCGAACCCATAAACTCTTACATACCGGTTGGGCAACGAGGAATTGTTCTGATGTCCGAACGAATTCTTAAAAGTACACGATTGCGAGAGATTTGTTCATCAATTTCAATAACGTAAAGCTTTAGAAAAGCACTGTAAATGTGTATTTAGGGGCAAATATTCGAAATTAACACAACTGGAGATCCGATAATCGTTGAAAAGTAATTTAATTTGTTGTTTTCTGCTCTTTTTATCACCAGGTTGAATGCAAACATCGTTTCAATAGAAAGGGTAGCCATGCTGGATCAAAGTGTGTAAGCTCTCGAAGCCTGGTTCAAGTTGACAGCCAGCAAAACACCTTTTTTCAGGTAAGTCGTTTTCTTCTCTGTTTACCATTGAACGGTTTCAGTCCAAAGAGTGATCAGAGTCTGACCATATAAATGCCTTCCTGACCCTTGTTATAAGCATTTCAGTTGGAGAGAAAATATTGGAATCAGGATATATTGTAACTAGTAAGAAGAATTTTACTTGAAGATTGGAGACTTGTCCAGTAACATAATGGAATCAAAGTTACAGAATAAAACATGCTGGTGTTAATTATTATAACCTTCGTAAGAACATTGTGAAAACAGTAAGTGTTAAGTGATACAATCAATATTAACCAGCTATTTTGTTGATGTTTTCTTTCTTTCTAGGTTTAATGCTCTTTCAAAGAAATGTGTAGTCATTTTGGATAGCAGTGTACTGGCACTTGGACCCTGGCCTGGAAATATCTTACTTCAGATAAGTCGTTTTCTTGTTTCTCTAGTCGTTTACCATTAACGGATTCAGTCCAAGAGTGATCAAAATATAACATCGTACCTCGTTGCGTTGTCAAGTATGTTACAAAGGCAATGTTACCAAATTCATAAACTAACAACAAAAGAAATGTATGACAATCAATTGGGAAAATTAATATTTTGAGTACGAGACTGAAGTGGAAGGTTGAACATCGCAATTTATTATTTTAAAGGACAACTTGAAACGGCCGAATATTCTCCGCAATGCAAAATTGAAGTGCTTTTTCCTAACATTTTGAATTCAAATTTAACAGAATAAAAACGTGGTGGTGGTACTAGAAATTGTTACAAATTTATTTTGATATAAACATTGTGAAAAACAAAGATTCTAACGTAGCATTTCAGCTTACTCTCGGCTTGGCTTTGCGAACGAAGATTTAAGGAAGTGATCCACTTACGCTGCAGACAGAGAAGCATGTACGACAATTTACGAGAACAATTTCAGTTTAATAGTACAATGATAATTTGCAGTGCGAACAATGCTTTCCTTATACGAGGCCGCAAATGAACTTTAAAGGCGATTCATTTAGAGAAGGAATTACTCAAAATCAAATGTGCTTTAAAATAGTATTGTCAGGCATTCAAGAACGAACAGCAACTTAATTTATAACGACTGATAGAGCTCATGACTTTATCGGCATGACAATTCTAATTGCGCTTTGCCAAACACGATCATTTTTCGGTCATCAATGTTCGAAGCTTGACCAATCTATATAAACATGCACTACTTTTTCGTCTGTGTACTGATATAAGTACAGTGTTAAACATGGAGGTGAATGAAAAAATATCATCGCCTAGGGCAAATTAGTGTCTTGCTACACCATTTAACATGGAAAATTAACGTTTAGAACAGAGAACAGGTGGCTGAAAATATTTACGAGCGTTGTTTGGTTTCGATACGTACTTGCATGTGTCCGGGCACAAGTGGGCTCAAGCCTTTGGAGAAATGTCATGTTTTCGATGTAGCGATGTTTCACTGACATAGATTTCAAAGTGTAGTTTGAGTATTTTCTTTTTCTCAAGAAAACAACAGTTTCCTGCATGTGAATAAAGTTTTTGTGTCAGTATTCAAGCAAACAGCAAACAGCAAACAAATAACATTCCAGCTAGAATAAATATGTGACGATAGTCTCTCAAGGGTAGCTGTAATGATAAACTGAAGTAATGGTCGAAACATTTTGAAACAAACAGCAAAAAAAAAAAATATATATATATATATATATATATATATAAATAAATAAAAAAATAAAAATGGACCCAGAGAAAAATAGATAAATAAAACAAGTACACAGGTCAAAAGGTATCAAAACTACTGTTTACACTTATGAAATGTAATAGTGAAATGGAAAATAGATAAAATAGAATCGAAAACTTTAGAAAGCTTGGAATTTACATAGTATGTTAATTGCTGCACGCGCAGTCTCCCGCTTCCTTGGAATGTCGTTTTCCGTAAAAAATAAACAATCTTCAATCTAAGCAAGAGCCATAACCGGGGACGGAGACCGTAAGTCTCGGGATCTGCGCGCACCTAATGATATGGGGCACTTTTGCTATTTTTAGAACAAATTGCGCCACCCTGACTCGGACATACATCCGCGCGGATCCACTCACATGTCATGGGTTCTCGCGTGGATGTTGTCTAAAGAATAAAGTTTATGTAAGAAATCTCTCTACTATGGTATCGAGGTAATTTGTGAATTTCTCAAACAGTGCTTAATCATAACCAAAACTTGTTTTTGATAGTTTCTTATTATTTCTGCTCGTTTGGCAAGTTTTGGAAGGAACGTCTGACGCGTACAAGTAGCTCCAGGGCGTGCACTTTAAAGTCCGAGTCTGTGTTTTCAATTGTAGCTAATTGGCAACAAATCTTGACAAAGATTTCTTTCGTTATCTTTTGTGCTGAGATTCTGCAACAATTTTCACTAACGCCAAAAGGCTACTATCATGTGTGTTTCTTCAACGTAGTGAAATTTTACACAGCTGCGAAAATAAAATAGACAAGGAGTTTTGATAACTCAGCCAACAAAATCGAAATCGTTATTCGAGTTGATTAAAGAAAGCGTCATCGTAACTTTGCTGATTATTCGTGCTGTATTCACATATTTTCAGCTAAGCAGTTTAATATGTTCTCAAACATTTATCAACCTTGAACATATTTAAAAACTAGAGATATTATTGCGGAAGTCCAATTTGTCATGTTTGCTGACTGCAAAAAACACGGATCGGCGGGCGCTCTTATTCATCGACAACAGACAATTTATTGAATGTTTACACAAACAAAACCTAGCCGTGTCTACAGACGTAAACTTATTGGGCCTTGATGAAATATCAAGTGTTACTTACAATTCAGGCGAAATGCAAACTTGCAATTGTTTACTACTTTTCGGTGGCGATAGACTCTGGCGAAATCCCCCAAGCGTGTGGCAAGAGGAGGGAAACTTTGAAGTCCTAAAACGCTCCAATATCCAAATTTTTCCAACTAGTTTTTTTGCTGTGTTACGGAAAAGCTGTTAATCTTCAGCATATGTGAAATTTATAGTGGAGTAATGTGGAACTCTTGTAAAAGAAGCTGCGGAACGCAACTTGGTCTGAGTGATATAAAACGGGACATACCTAAATTCGACACTGCCTCACTTCAGTCGAATTGGAGCAGCTTACGACGAAAATATTTGAGCAAAATTCCAACAGACATAAACGTATTGAGTTGTGGGCCAAAAGCATAAAACATGTCTGGAATTTCGGATGCCATTTCCCCCGCGCTACAACCGCAAAAATCCTCGCAGCGTGTACGCGCGCTTTCCGCACACGATGGCGCAATTTGTTCTAAAAATAGAAAAATTGTCCCATATCATAGGGACAGCCCCAATACTAGAAATGGCGCGTGCTTATGGCCTCCGTCCCCGATTATGGCTCCTGATCTAAGCTCATTTTAGCAACTCAGTGTAAAAGTTTTACATCGATTCGACATAAGGAAGATTAGTACAAAGTTATTGCATTGGAAAACGTTATTATCAGAAGTTAGAAACTAGTCTCACTTAGTGCAGGAACCGTGATTTTACAAGAAGTATTTACAAGCAGTATTCCTGAGGAAAGGTTTCAAGACATAATTATCATTAAGGTTTAATTTTTGCTTTGGAACTTTTGAACAAACCTTTTGAATTTTAATCATATTCGTCTATCCTTTTTATCTCTTATATGGAGTTCTTAAAAATGAAACAAATTTTAGAACCTGCAAAGGGTGAAGGTTAACTGAGAGCGTCTCTTTCCATGTTCATCAAATTATAAATGCGGTATAGTAATAAAACATATATGCAGTATGTGGTGATAAATCATCTAGAAATGTTAAGTTTCGTGCAATAACTTGTCAGGTAAAACTGATATCGTGCTTTTAAAAAGGACCTCCATCTTGGATTTCAAAATTTGCAAATATGTCAAAAAGTTTGAAAATACTAAAAAATATGGCGATTCAATTTTTTTTTCTTAATTAAGACTTTGTAAAAACCATAAAAATGTCTAAAACATGGACTTGAGCTTAGAAAAGTACACCAAAATTCATAAAACACCTTTGAGTGTGCTTGTTTGCCACAGGAGCGTCAAGAAAAGCAGTGAACTAATTGACACAACAAAACGTTCCCTGATTGTTTTAACAAGGAGTTACCAAGTTTAGTTATTTATATTGATCTGCGTCAGTTTCCAATGTTTTCACTTTATCAAGATACTGGAAAGAGCATTGACCTAAATACTGTTTCGAGACGCATTGGCAATTAATAGTTAAAGTGAGATAAGAAAGTACTTAAACACGATACATTTGAACATGGTTAATAGAGGGAAATGATTATGAATCATGGCAAATTTTTTTGTTGTATGTTTTTGTTGGCTGTTTGGGGCGGGGGAGAGAGGTTGACCCTGCCCAAAATCTGGAAAAATACAAAAAGTTGTTATGTGTGCTCATACAGCTAACCAATAGAAACATTGCGATTACGTAATTCATGCACAGTCTAGGAGCATAAAACAAAAAGATGTACAGGGTCAAAGACCTTCCAACATAACTCTTAGCCTGTTTGTTTGCTTTTTTGATGTTTGCTGGGATCCTTAACCATTCCCTCTGTTAACTATGATTTGAACAAATGCAACTGTCTTAAGGATATGCTTGAAATTGTATCGATGACCTATAAGAAACTGGAACCGAGAATCAAACACGTAACCGTGAGGAAATTTAGTCGTGGACATGTTAACAGGTCGTTAATAATTTGCAGCAGGAAATCATTTCACATCATTGCTGATGAAGGTTGTATTTTTACCCCGCATTTTTCAGTCTATTTCTCAGCTTATACAGGCAAAAACTAACGATAGATAAATCCGACGTTTCGGCGACATCTTGGCGCCATTGTCAAGGGAAACTAATTAAATATGCGATTTCAAGGGTAACTAAGAGTTCAGAGTTTCTAATTTGCATAAGTTAGACAAAGACTTTAGCGCGAACTGAGTCTGATTGTACATTTAAACACGGTCGTAATTGTTTAATGAGTAACATCTCATTAATGAGACAATCAAACTTGTTGTGGCATTTTTTCAACACGCTAAAACAATTGCGAAGGTCATCCGGAATCCTGCCTGCGTGTCTACTATCATAGTGATTGCGTACTGACGAGGTCTTGCTTCTATGTCCATCAACGCGTACGAACAGATGGCCACGGGTGTAACCGACATAACCAGCATCGCACTGGTCACACTTGAAGTTATACACAACGCATTGTTGATCAATGAGCTGAGGCTTAGGTTCGCTTGTCGGGAACTCCTGGGCAATCTTGCGGCTCGTAAACACCGGTTGAACACTGGTCTGCAGCTTCACACTGAGATCTTTCAACTGTGTCTTCACGATATTAGCAGACTCCTGGTCTTTAAAGGGTATGACAACCCGAGTAGTGTTTTCTGTCGTAGATCTGGACCGTAATGAGGGCTGGTCAGCGACCTTTAAATTTAGGAAGGTTTTGACAGTGGAGTCAACAAGGTGCTTGGGATATTTCAGTTTAGAGAAAACAGACTTCAGTCGTTCGCACTCCTCAGTGAAGTAGGACCATGACGAAGACAGGCGATGTGCGCGATCGAGCATAGTTGTCAATAGTCCGCGCTTGTACCTATTATCGACATGACTGTGGTAATGGAGAAGCAGACCACTGTTTGTTGGCTTCACAAACACTTTAGTTTCAATACGAGGCGCTCTGTTTAGGAGTTGAGTACCGAGAAAGGGAAGCATTCCATCATTTTCGACCTCCATAGTAAAGTTGATGGCGGGGTGAGCGTGGTTGAGGGTGTTAAGAAAGTCCCTAGCTGTAGACAAATCGGGCATCACAGTGAATGTGTCGTCAACATATCGACGATAGTAAGGTGGCAGGGTGTCGTTGTAATGGATAAGTCGGAATATATACATCTACTTTCCGAAGCTTCTGTCAATGACACCAGCAAATTTCGTCCCATTCCTTCTGAACGACCAAAAACCCGAGGCAGACCACCCAAGCACTATCATCCGCTTTTAGCAAAGGAGGCTCTTGTACAATCTATCATCACAAGGATCCTCCCTCACGCTGTGGCCCAGTCTCTTCGTCCGACCGGTTCTAGACTGGCACACCTGTACGGGTTGCCGAAAACACACAAGGAGAAATTAGCCATGCGACCAATCCTATCAGCGACTAATACGTATAATTATGCTCTGGCGAAATGGTTGGACAACAAGCTCAAACCGTTGTCGTTAAATCAGTACACAGTCACGGACATTTTCGATTTTGTGAACGAACTACCGCGAGACCTCAACATAACACCTGGTGACTTGCTGGTGTCCTATGATGTGTCCTCCTTGTTCACGAATGTACCTTTGGATGAAACCATTACGATTCTCGCAGACAGAGCCTTTAGAAACAACTGGTTTAATTCCGAGTATGATTTGAACATTTCAAAGCAAGACCTTATTGATCTTTTGGGTGTGGCCACCAAGGGGCAGCTTTTCCAATTTAATGGATCCCTGTATGAACAGATCGACGGAGTAGCGATGGGGTCCCCCCTTGGGCCCTTGCTAGCCAACGTATTCATGTCGTCTATTGAAGAGAAATTAGATGTTGACGGCAAACTGCCACCTTACTATCGTCGATATGTTGACGACACATTCACTGTGATGCCCGATTTGTCTACAGCTAGGGACTTTCTTAACACCCTCAACCACGCTCACCCCGCCATCAACTTTACTATGGAGGTCGAAAATGATGGAATGCTTCCCTTTCTCGGTACTCAACTCCTAAACAGAGCGCCTCGTATTGAAACTAAAGTGTTTGTGAAGCCAACAAACAGTGGTCTGCTTCTCCATTACCACAGTCATGTCGATAATAGGTACAAGCGCGGACTATTGACAACTATGCTCGATCGCGCACATCGCCTGTCTTCGTCATGGTCCTACTTCACTGAGGAGTGCGAACGACTGAAGTCTGTTTTCTCTAAACTGAAATATCCCAAGCACCTTGTTGACTCCACTGTCAAAACCTTCCTAAATTTAAAGGTCGCTGACCAGCCCTCATTACGGTCCAGATCTACGACAGAAAACACTACTCGGGTTGTCATACCCTTTAAAGACCAGGAGTCTGCTAATATCGTGAAGACACAGTTGAAAGATCTCAGTGTGAAGCTGCAGACCAGTGTTCAACCGGTGTTTACGAGCCGCAAGATTGCCCAGGAGTTCCCGACAAGCGAACCTAAGCCTCAGCTCATTGATCAACAATGCGTTGTGTATAACTTCAAGTGTGACCAGTGCGATGCTGGTTATGTCGGTTACACCCGTGGCCATCTGTTCGTACGCGTTGATGGACATAGAAGCAAGACCTCGTCAGTACGCAATCACTATGATAGTAGACACGCAGGCAGGATTCCGGATGACCTTCGCAATTGTTTTAGCGTGTTGAAAAAATGCCACAACAAGTTTGATTGTCTCATTAATGAGATGTTACTCATTAAACAATTACGACCGTGTTTAAATGTACAATCAGACTCAGTTCGCGCTAAAGTCTTTGTCTAACTTATGCAAATTAGAAACTCTGAACTCTTAGTTACCCTTGAAATCGCATATTTAATTAGTTTCCCTTGTCAATGGCGCCAAGATGTCGCCGAAACGTCGGATTTATCTATCGTTAGTTTTTGCCTGTATATATTTCTCAGCTGGTCGGTAATAGCAGATCGAGTTTTGATGTTGTTTCCGAAGCAATATTTGTTTTTCAACTCCTTGGCAGGCAAGTGTACTATGGTTTCTGATAGTTAAATAAGCCACGCTTTGGTAAGCAGTGAAAACACAAGGTCAATTTGCAAGGACCGACGTAACCTAATAAAAAAAGAAGTACCGGATTCTGTCCCTGTAAAGGATGTAATTGGACTTGGTGATGTCGGACTACTGACAAAAACGCTGGGCTGATAAAAAGGTTTGAGAACGACATAATCAGTTCATATATTTCGAAAAGCTTAAAAAAACGTCCAGTACCTTGAAAAGACTGGAGAGGCTTTATTTTTGATTTTTCGGTTTTACGTTCTTTTATCAATAATATGAATACTTTTGAAGCATGAATCAGTGGTACCCTATTAAAAGTTAAAGGGACACAGTCAGCTGGAGCACATGCGCATTAGATACCATCTGATGTCATAGTTAATTTGCATATCACAGAGACACGATCCATACTGTTTTTATCCAAATATGATACAAAACATAGGATGAGCAAAAGCCCACTCAAAAACAGGTTTTTCAGTAAACGATTGAAAATCAAGCAAAACACTGCGAAGATTGAAGCGGATTTCTAGATGTACTCGACGAGTATCTTTGATTTCAGGTTGAGGTGAACTTTTTCAAAGTGAGAAAACTAGTGTCCAGGTCAGCGCGGTCCCAAAGCCGACTGTGTCCCTTTAAGGATACCAAAAACATAAAAAACTATCTTTGACAAGAGGTGCTGTTTTCTGTAAGCGATAATCCAACCAAGTATTAACACAGCGGAGCAGGGCTTAAGTTTTGTATCACTCGACTTCAGTTTGCAGAGAAATATTGAGCCACGGTCCATCCAAGGATGCGAATAAGACAAGTGGAAATGAATATGTCAGTTTCTTTCTTAAGATTTGTTAAGTACAGTTCAGAAAACCTGAAAAAAGACATTAAATGCAAGTTATTTCTTCCCTACTGGTTCAGATCGAGGCAAAGCGTGTTGTTGATCATAAGTAAGGAAAAAAGGTCGTGTCAACATGCCAGCAGAAGTAAATAGTTGCTACAAAGTTAAAGTTTTAACTTTGAAAATGAAATTTACAATTTTAACTTTAAAATTTCTAGGTCCAAAAATGTTTTCTAACAAAAGAATTCACAAAGTCAATCAGTCTTCATAATGATTTCATGAAAACGTTTTATTGTGATCACTCTTGATCATTATGTAAGAATTAATAACCAACAGTTATTGTGCTTGACAACGGTACAGTAATCTGTTTATATTTAGTACAAATCTACCGGATTATACTAATGCAATACTGCATTTTGATTGGCTAAGGTATATCTTGTACGATCACCATTACTATTCAGTGGTTGAAGATAGTCTGCAAAATAGGGACATTTTTTCTCGTCTCGCCGAAGTTTCGGAAGAGGATTTAGAAATATTGAATGGATAATCAAATTCTCCAGAAGGCTCAGTGAAACAAGGCCATTTGCTGTCACAGCACTCGAAATTTTAGAAAAAAAAACTAATAATCGCTCGGACAAAGCTGAAAGATGGACTCAAAAGACAGTTCATTCTGCGCTCGATAACACTATGGTGACGTTTTCAAGTGTAGAGATTTAATTGGCAATCATTTAGTAAGAGTTCTATATTTAAACGACTAGTTTATTTTGCTTAGTATTTGTTATTTTTTTCTGAAGCCAAAAGCTAACGTTACCTTGTGAACATTTCATTATGTATGTAAGCACCGTAAATTTTATTTGGAAAGAAAATATAGAACGAGTAGGAGGGTATCGCAGCAGGACCCTCACTCCCACAGTTCAGCCCATAATAATACATGTTGATTCTGCGTGACACATTCTGATGAACTGTTAATATTTGATTCGATCAACAGGTAGCCTGAGGAATAGTAAAGAAAGTGAACAATGATACACCACAGCGAACAACTGGCTAAAAGACAAATGCAGAAACACTTTCAAATAAATTCTCTTTGAACTTGGAAATAAACTTTAAGAAAAGCACCTGTACTCCGTTTATCGTAAATCTGTCGATCCTCATAGTAAGTTACGATGGAATAGTTGATTAACAAATGAAGCGGACGTGAATATATATAATATCAAGTCTGTATGAGGGAAGAATAAAAAGATAGAGATTTTCGCAAATAACGAAAGTAAACTTAGCTGATGTAAGGAAGGTGCAAAGAGCAAATTAAAGACTAGAATCCAATAAGCTCTTACACCTTCCTGTGATAAAATATTATTTAGAAAATAGCTGTAGAAAAAAATATGCCGCAGAACCAGAAAGGTGAGTGCGGTTAAACCTGTGTCGTTGTCCTTTACTTTGCATTTAAATTCATTTTAATCCAATGAACATTGCTCGTTCCCAAAGAAGAGGGCAATGCCAGAAAAAAATCGTCAGATAATAAAAAAATCGGGAGATACCCCTACACGAGCCATTGTGCACAGTAGTTTATCTTCGGCCAAAAATCCCCCACCATCTTACAGGGGAAGATTGTTCGAAGAGTCTTAATTCCTGTCCCCCAAAACCCCCACTCCCCTGAATGAAACAATCGCGTAGGAGGATTTAATCTCGTCCATAATCCTTTACTTTCCTGGAGAGAATATTTGGAGAGGAAGTTTAACTCTCGTCCATAATCCTCCACTCGCCCTTTAAAGTTCAAAAAGGGGTTGTAATATGAGGTAGACTTCCTCCCAAAGTACTTTTCTCTGAGGGGGTTAAAGGTTAAGAAGTAGCGGTAAGACTAAACTACACTGTGTCGACACTATGGGCATAAATAAGCAGTCTAGTCTTTCAGCCGTTTCCTAAACCTTGACCATCTTAAAGAAAATTACTTTGGGAGGAAGTTTTACTGAAAATGTAACCACTTTTGACTTTAAAAGGAAAGATTAAGAGATTATGGTTAAGACATATACTTCCCTCCAAATCTCCTTCCTAAAAAAGTAAAGGATTATAAAAGAAATTTATTCCTCACGCGTGATTGTTTCATTCAGTGGAGTGGAGGTTTGAGGAACAGAAATAAATGCTCTTCTAACAATATTCCCCGGTAAGATTTTGGGGAATTTTGGACAAAAGATAAACCACTGTGCCCGAAATATCGTGTAGGGGTATCTCTCACTGACGATTTTCTTGAGGCATTCCGCTCCGCTTAAGGAATACAAAATGTATCTTGAATTCAACTAAATTTAAATGCAAAGTAATTCTCCTTCCAAGCAAAGTAAAGGATAATAATAAAAGCATTTCCACCTTGTTTATTACGATTTCTGGAGTCATTACCTAAATTGAATATATGAATAAATTAACCATGGAAAGAGTCATCTTGCTCCCTGCTACCTCCTCTGGGGAGGAGCAAGGAGGGAAAAAGAGTCATCTTGCTCCCTGCTACCTCCTCTGGGGAGGAGCAAGGAGGGAAAAAGAGTCATCTTGCTCCCTGCTACCTCCTCTGGGGAGGAGCAAGGAGGGAAAAAGAGTCATCTTGCTCCCTGCTACCTCCTCTGGGGAGGAGCAAGGAGGGAAAAAGAGTCATCTTGCTCCCTGCTACCTCCTCTGGGGAGGAGCAAGGAGGGAAAAAGAGTCATCTTGCTCCCTGCTACCTCCTCTGGGGAGGAGCAAGGAGGGAAAAAGAGTCATCTTGCTCCCTGCTACCTCCTCTGGGGAGGAGCAAGGAGGGAAAAAGAGTCATCTTGCTCCCTGCTACCTCCTCTGGGGAGGAGCAAGGAGGGAAAAAGAGTCATCTTGCTCCCTGCTACCTCCTCTGGGGAGGAGCAAGGAGGGAAAAAGAGTCATCTTGCTCCCTGCTACCTCCTCTGGGGAGGAGCAAGGAGGGAAAAAGAGTCATCTTGCTCCCTGCTACCTCCTCTGGGGAGGAGCAAGGAGGGAAAAAGAGTCATCTTGCTCCCTGCTACCTCCTCTGGGGAGGAGCAAGGAGGGAAAAAGAGTCATCTTGCTCCCTGCTACCTCCTCTGGGGAGGAGCAAGGAGGGAAAAAGAGTCATCTTGCTCCCTGCTACCTCCTCTGGGGAGGAGCAAGGAGGGAAAAAGAGTCATCTTGCTCCCTGCTACCTCCTCTGGGGAGGAGCAAGGAGGGAAAAAGAGTCATCTTGCTCCCTGCTACCTCCTCTGGGGAGGAGCAAGGAGGGAAAAAGAGTCATCTTGCTCCCTGCTACCTCCTCTGGGGAGGAGCAAGGAGGGAAAAAGAGTCATCTTGCTCCCTGCTACCTCCTCTGGGGAGGAGCAAGGAGGGAAAAAGAGTCATCTTGCTCCCTGCTACCTCCTCTGGGGAGGAGCAAGGAGGGAAAAAGAGTCATCTTGCTCCCTGCTACCTCCTCTGGGGAGGAGCAAGGAGGGAAAAAGAGTCATCTTGCTCCCTGCTACCTCCTCTGGGGAGGAGCAAGGAGGGAAAAAGAGTCATCTTGCTCCCTGCTACCTCCTCTGGGGAGGAGCAAGGAGGGAAAAAGAGTCATCTTGCTCCCTGCTACCTCCTCTGGGGAGGAGCAAGGAGGGAAAAAGAGTCATCTTGCTCCCTGCTACCTCCTCTGGGGAGGAGCAAGGAGGGAAAAAGAGTCATCTTGCTCCCTGCTACCTCCTCTGGGGAGGAGCAAGGAGGGAAAAAGAGTCATCTTGCTCCCTGCTACCTCCTCTGGGGAGGAGCAAGGAGGGAAAAAGAGTCATCTTGCTCCCTGCTACCTCCTCTGGGGAGGAGCAAGGAGGGAAAAAGAGTCATCCTGCTCCCTGCTACCTCGTTACTACGTACCTAGAGGGAGGTCTCGTCTGGGAGACAAACGCACACAACATGTTGGGAGGAGGTATTAGGGAGCAAGATGACTCTTTTTCCCTCCTTCCTCCTCCCCAGAGGAGGTAGTAGGGAGCAAGATCACTCCTTTTCCCTACTACCTCCTCTGGGGAGGAGGAAGGAGGGAAAAAGAGTTATCCTTCTCCCTACTACCTCCTCCCAACATGTTGTGTGCGTTTGTCTACCCTGTTGCAACATGTTTGTTGTTTTGGTTAAGTATTAGGCATCAGCACGTAATATGATTGAACATGTCTCAAGAGGGTGGCCAAGCGCGTGCAAGATGTTACGCACAAAATGTTATGATATGTTGGATTGACATGTTGCGATCATTGGGGGGGGGGGGGGGGGAGTTAGATCTTTATTTATTAACACACCGTTTAAGTTTTAAAGTAATGGACAAGGACACAAGATTTGGCCGGAAACTTAGTTTGCGGCTTGTTTATATATCTTGTTTTCGTTATTTAATGATCTAATGTTGTAGAAGGTTTCAAGAGCTCTTTTTTGTGAGTCCTTTAATTAGCCCTTACACCTTCTTAACACCAGGAAAGGCTTTGCGAAATTTCACTTAAGTATTATACTTTGATTCACATTGTTTCAGAGAAGAAAATGCTGATGAAAACTACCTTGCAAGTCTTGTTTATTGATGAAATAGCTTTCAAAAAGTCAGTAATGTTTAACTCTTTTCGAAGACTTGCTGACCTCCTTTTTTAACACTATTTTAAGGTGGTTGAATGTAATATTGATAAGTGTTGCAGTCCATTTTCTTAACGGATCCGTCTAATATCTGGGATCCTGTTGACAAGAATTATCATTATTGATCAGTCAGAAGGCAAGTGTAAGTGCTATCTAGACAATTGAAAATACGTGCACTGAGACGTTATATGCTAATTTGCCAACTGTACTGGTTTAACAAGAATGAGCGCAAAAATTTCAAATCTCTATGTCAAGTTTTTTCTTTCTTTAATTTCTTTTCATATACACAAGCTATTCGTATCGTTTGGGTTTGATAGGATGCCATCAATATTTGGGTGCTTCTTTATCACAAAATCCGTTAACCAGGATTCTATTATCATTCTATAGAAAGTCAAGTTAACAACGTGTTCTGCTAAAATGAATAAGAACTGTAGATCTACTTCAGCTACCTTAAAAACAGCTAGGAGAAATTGTATGTTGATTTCTAGTTCTTGAGAATTGAAAAGTTCATTCAGTTCTACCTTGCCGCTATTTTATACGTGACGAACACGTTGCTCTTCCCCTATCAATTTTAAACCCTTTTCATCCGTAAGACACAGCATTTGACTCAACTCATTTACTATTTTATAAAGTGCCCATGAAATGATCTTTCGAGCTAAATCAAGCCATTCTTTAAGTGAGCCTCAAATTACTGTTTATTTGTGTAACTGAAGTGTGAAGAAACATATTTTAAACTCAAAATTGGTAGACGAAAAGCTCTATTTCGTTTTGGAGACTGATGGCAAAATCAGATTTGTAAACTATCTCGCTTGTCAGTTTCCCACTGTCGGAAATATTAAACAGAGTGCTTTTATTTTCTCACTGAACTTGTCGTGTATAGTAAGTCATTTTATACAGAGAACGGGTTTGTTGGGGAATTTGATGCCTTGCCGACACCTCTCTCAAGACCGTAGCTAGAAACGCTCCAAACATGTATGGAGTTACCACTTTTTATCGGTACTAACTGGAAAATTTAATATCCGTTCACAACAAACAGAAATATTTTATTACTCTAGGCTATATTCCTTCCAGGAATCTTAAAGGTACTGAATAATTTTAAAATGCCTTAAGCTATCCCGCAGCATTTCTAACAGAGTGTTGCCAAATTATTTCTGGTTACAATAAAATAATGGAAAATCGAAAACTAATCATCATCATGGAATAATATAACTTTACTTCTTGTACTTTTGCAACAAAGTGGGCAGCACTATTGAACGTTGGAAATGGATAATTATAACTTAACTCACGTGTCTGCGTATTGACCATCTTATTTTTTAATTGTCATCGTACACAAAGAAATTAGAAAAAAATCAGAAATCGAGAGTGAAATTTGCCTTCCATCGCAAAAGTGGTTTTCAAACAGAAGGACAAGGTAAACTCGGAAATGGCCAATTCACTGCTCCAGCAAGACAATGATCCAAAGTTGATGACTTCCTTTTTTCTCATCATCTTGTTGAAATTAATATTATTGTAATTAACTGAAATTAATTGAAATTCTCATCATCTGGTGAAAGGAGAAATGAGCTGTTGATCACTATTTCTTAGAAATAATAGAGTTCATTTCTATAATCGACATAACACGTTTCAGTGATGAACGACTTTTTAACTTGAATTTGTTATCGCTTTCTAGGAACAATACGTGAAAACTGGAGCGGAGCGTATGCTGGAAAATCACATCTTCGTTCGCACCGAAATGGCAAAGATATCTTTCTCTTGAATTTATAAACAATCCACCTCTGAATTACAGTTCAGCAAGTTTCTCACTTTTTCTTCTACAAATCACTGGTTAATAACTTCACAACCTTAACTTTTTTTGTACAGGACGCTTAAAACAAAAGTACTGTTTTTCCTTATCATTTTTTATGTGACTGTACCATGTAAGGAATTAAATTCGCACTCCTGGTATTACTTTGGAATTTTTTTCCTATTTTGTCGTTGAACATCTTAGTCGTCACTGATTTAGTTTTTTAAAAAAACATGCTAAGTCGAGCTGCCACAAATTGCAGCCGCTTCATTTAATGCTCTTTAATGCGACTGTATCGAGATGAAATCTACACAATATGCCACAGGAACAGTTCTTACAACCTGTCTGTGGGTAATTTATAAAGCCAGAATTCCTAAATCAAACGTAATGGTTATTCTGGGGGCATCGATTTCCCTTCTTGAATATGTACTGCAATTTTGGTGTCAAGATTGAACTTAAACAAAGTTTTCAAACACGTAAATCCAATTCTTTTCTCTGACCTTTTCCAATAAGAACGCCGCAAAGAGATGGTAAATTGTACATTTCTTCTACCTAGCCTCCTCTTTAACAATGCATAGAGTCAGCTTTCGTCACGACACACGACTGAAAACAATCTGTTGCTGGTGTTTTGTGGCGCTATTTCAGCCCACAATGCGAGCGATTTGGCAAAATAAATCTTACGTTTGATATTTTTTCCACTTAAAAGTATGAAACATTCAATACTTAGTTGCTACATTCTTTCTCGTAGATTTTTGTATGCGAAAGATGAAAATTTGGCAATAAATATTGTAAATTTTGACATCAAGACAATATGTCATAGTTGATTTACTATTTATTCTAATCACCTGACTCGTTGGCAATGTCTTAATTCAGTCAAGAGATTTAATTGCTGATCCACTGTCAATTTTATAACTTTATTATCCGTTGGCTCATTTGCAATATTTAAAGCGGTGCCCTTGAAATGAGCTTTCGAGCTGAGTCAAGTCACTTTTTTGTGCAAGTGATATACGAAGAGTCAGTTTTCTATTTATTTCCCTTTGGGCTGGTATATACGTAGCCAAACAGTTTTGTAAACTCTCTCGCCTGTCACAATTTCCCTTTGTCAAACATAACCATAATACATTTTTTTAGTCATGTGATGCAGTGAACAACCGGGTTTGGCTTACTTTTCGTATCAGTTCTAGCTGGAAATTATCCACTCACGAAAATCAGAAACACTTATTGTCTGATGTCACCAAAGAAAAATAAACACAGGAAAATTGCGTTAACTACTCTCGGAATTACGCTAAAAGAGGCGGAGAAACAAATCATTTGCAAGCAGTTATCCCACAAGGGTAATATCATTATAAATTTGAATTTACGGAAATGTCTTACGAAACACCGCCTTACGCTCCCAGTTACCCGTGTGTTCTAACTTTCCGGACATTAGGGAGCTCAAGCAAACCACGACGGCAACGGCAACGAAAATTTTTTGGACGGAAGGGCAGTCTCAGTCACGTAGAAATTTATTAATCTTAATATTGTGTTGATAATGAATGCTTATTTTTTTTCCAATCTTCTAACATTGCGTAGCACAGTAAAGGCAAACGCTAATGTGACTTTGACTATTGTTTTCCCATAAAACAAAAATTGGAAAACCAAGTAAATGGGTCAAGCTAAAGAAAGAATTTAGCCTTGATGACAAGCAAGTTTCAGAGGCATTTCTTCTGCCAGTGAGGGCTGCTAATGAACCGTATCTACGCTCCTTTCGGTACAAAGTGTTGAATTCTGTTCTATTTACTAATGACCGCCTGTGTAAAATAGGATACGTTTCTAATCCCAACTGCATCTGTAATCGGCAAACGGAAACAATATCCCATATTTTGTTCGGTTGTTCTTTTTCATATTCTTTTAGGCATGAGGTTAATGAAAAAGGTTTTGAGCAGAAGTGGAAAAAAACTTTGTACCGAGATTATTCACATCGTATTGCAAACGGCTGTGCGACTGTTTTAAACATCTTCTCAAAGGAAATTATTTCTAACGACACCAAATGTCGACTGAAACAGATTTTGAAGTTCATATGAAATACTTGAAATTACTGGTGAAATGAAACTGATGATGAAGGTTTACCTTTGCTTGCACAATTTCTCTAAACTTTGAAACTTATTTTCCCACATTTCTATGGGAAATGGTTTTCGGTGTTATTTCAAGCAACTATTTATATCGTAACCTTTTAGAAAATGCAGAAAGGACTGCGAGATACTTAGAATTACTCTGGATGGAGCTTTTTGTCCAATAAAAACTGAAATTGCTCGATTTCTTCTCGGATTTTGTCTTAATTATTATTGTAGAACTAATTAATGATTAGATCTGAATAAGGCAACTTTAATTATTCTATGCTCAATTCAGTGGAACGTTTTCATGTGACGTCATCAAGCGTTTAAATCCAAACGTAAAGAACCACCAGAGTTTCTATCCTCATCAGGCATAAGAGGTGCGAAAATTATACACCTTGACAGCATTTCAGCGCAATAGTGTCCTTCGTTTGGTAACAAGTGCATTTTGAATTTTAGAGTTATGGCAGTGCGGAACATCGCGTTTGTCGAAAAATATATACTTATCTCATGATTTTTAGCCCTTCGTGAAATAAAAGTAGCAGTTAAGTGTTCATATGTTGGTTTGTGCAGAATAGGCAATCAATGGCCTAGATAACCAAGAAGATCCAGATTGTCACACTATTTTCCGGCTGCCATTTTGGCGAATCTTTGCTGAGGTCATTTTTTTATATTTTTCCTCATTGACATACTACTATGCACGGAGAAGGTATCACGCTAGACACGAATTGACTACAACAATTTAAAGAGCTTGTGAAATTTAGTAATTGGTGAAACTTTTGGCTCTTTGGCTGAAATATTCGAGGAGAAATTGGCCTTCAAAAACCGCCAAATTTCTGGGTGGCAAACGCCCTAATGAGCATTTACATTCTTTGTTAAATTTTGAGTTTTTAAACCCGCTTCGCTCAAACATTATTCAATACATCGAGCTCAAATTCCTTGACACAGTTGATCGTGCTATGGCCTTTCAATATTCAGAATTTCCATCAGAAACTGTATCACTTATGGGGCAAATATTGTAAACAAAGATTCGCCAATTGGTGTACCACGGAGGTACACCAATATGGCGGCACCATACTGAGCTCTTTAAATTTGTGCAAAACATTTAGGCAAATAACTGAAGTTTGGGACGGCGCATAGACCTAAAACCTGGAGAGGAGTCTTCTTTATTTATCTTCAATAAGATCAAATATCCTTGTTTTTTTTCTATTGCACGACAGTGAAAACGATCTATTGTAGTCCGGCTATCTGACTAGCTGTGCGTTTCCAAGATTGTTTTCAAGATTTAAAATCCTTCTTTACTCGACAAAAACAAACAAACAAACAAACAAACAAAAAACAGAAGAAGTCCTTTTTAGAGCAATCTTACTTTTAATTTGGCTCATTGTGATACCGTCAAGAGTTATACGGCTGTGCAAACAGTACTCTTACATGAAGTTTGCAATGTATGAGAACTGACGAACTGGAAGATTAAAAACTTTCAATTGAGATACTTCACTTTTTATTCTCGAGAATACTACTCAAATGCAAAGGATATATACATGCAAAACGACAGTTCGATGTATCATTTATCTCGGCTTAATGGGAAAACTAGTGAGCATTCACGAGATGATTTTATTGATAAGCTGCGGCCATGTATTAATTACTTACTACCCCTTCCTCTTCATTTAAATTTTTCTCGAAAAGAAACCACCATTGTTCTCAATTTAGCAAAATACTTTTTTCCCCTTATCTCAATTTCCACAACTTTTGGTTATGGTCTTCATCAATGCCTTGAAAAAAACAAGAATTACGAGAAATAATATTCGATGGTTTCAGGTTGACCTTCAGCATAACGAACTGAGTGGTAACTTTTAACACATCCCATGCTCAAAATGTGTATTCTCATTACTGGTTTTCTCATATTGTTTAAAATGTTAACTCTGAGAATTTAGTTTTTCAAAGTGGTAACTCTTAAGTACATCCCATGCTCAAAATGTGTATTCTCGTTACTGATTTTCTCATATTGTTGTTAATATTAGTTCTAAGAATTTGGTTCTTCATCAAGACAATATTTTCTAGTTAATCAGTTTCTGAGATTTTCATAATTCTTACGCCGAAACTGTTAAAAGTTAACGAGAGTAGAAATAATGTACTTATCTGAGATTTGATGTTTCCAATAGTCAACTTGTGCCAGAGTCCAACATTACATTGCGATCCAAGATGGCTACCCTTTCTGTCAACAGTGATATATCAGCCGCCTGGAGCGAGAGAGACAGAGAAAAAAGAATATTCAATCAACACTACCTTGTCAACTAATAAATTTACAGCAGTGTTAGATTCAATTGATAACTATGTAACTTTTCAGAAAACAGTAGTGTTTTGATGTGTTTTCGAATTTTAGCATTTTCTTCAAAAATGAAATAGAATTCGCATGGAATCTAAGATGGATTGTATTGTTCGCGCTTCTAAGAATCAAGGATAATGCTTTCTAACTTGGTTATAATATAAGCTAGCTATCAAAATTGGATTTAATGATCATTAAAATATCTTTTTTATGACTATTTACGTCGTGGTATTCTCCTCTTCACCTAAACGTTTTCAGACGCTTAATTCCAAGAACGTAAAATGAAAAGTGCAAGATGTTCCTTCACATAATAACTCCACCCCCCACGCGAAAATGATCTGAGCCAACAAAAGTTCGACCCAAAGTCCTTCCAAACAAACGGTAGTCTCATTATAATAATTATTATCGAACATAACACAGTGTACGTGTATTGTACTGATATAAATTATGGTATTTTCTGGACAACAAGACAACCGTACGTTTATATGCAGCAATGGTACGAAACTTGAAAACCTATCAATTTTACAATCAGAATCAAGATTTTTAACACTCTTGGAGTGTAAAGATAGGAAAACCATAATCTACTTATCTGAGCTGAGATGTTTTTCCAACAGTCATCGATCGTACGCTAGAAGTGAAGCTCTGCACACTGCCATCCAAAATTCAGTTAACGTTGATGAAATTCAATTAATTAAGGTTGATGAATAAATCCAGAAACTCGTGAACTGTCCTTTAACACATCTTTGGTCATCCTGGAGATAGCAGAGCAAACGGCAGCAACTTTAGTTATTTAATCACCTAGGTTTGCTTATGATTATTTCATGGACAGATAACTTGCTCACTCCAAAAACTTGTTCGCATGTTGTGGTCAGAAAGTTGAACCATAATAAATGGCCGTCACAAATTAAGACAATCGATTTGGAACAACTCTTCATCTTTCAGGTATTTCTATTCAACTTGGTAGCGTAAGAATGAGTTGATAATGAAGGACAGCCGCCATTTACGATAAAAGACTTGCTGTAAGGTTGATAACGAGATTTACTTACGTTTTTAATTAATCATCTTCGTTCTCTGTGGGACACAAGGCAGCCACAATCCATCTACATCTCTATTTTGTACGATATGTTGTTCCTCATTGAGCTCATGGCAGGCGCCAGGTGGTTTTTGGCCGACCAGGTTTGCTGTTCCCAGTTGGTGTCCATCTCTAGGCAACCATGGGAAGTGTGTGGTCAATCCATCGGATTCATCTGCGTTTGATTTCCATGACAACATTCTGGCAATACGTTTTTCTGTCAACGGATCAGAGATAAAGAGCAATATTCACTGCTTGCAGACATTGACGTCAATTGTTTTGAATTCAATTTTTGTACAACCAAACAGCTCTTTGTTTCAAAAGCCAATTGCTCTCGTGTTGGCGAACAAATAACAATATAGCTAGCCTAACGAGCTTGCAAATCTTTTCCTGCGCTGAGAATTTTGCTATTTTTTACTCATTTTCCTCATTGAACTACGCCTATAGGCTCGTCAGTTAGCTTCAGCTCAGATAATTTTTTTTTTTTAGAATTAATAAACGAATTTGCCAGTGTAGTCAATAAGTTAGAAGTTCTTAGATTCTTGCTATGGATTTCAAAAAATTCTTTTTTTCAACAGAAAAACACGATCGCAGGACGATAAACTGAAGCATTCTACGAATGGATTATGTAAAAAAAAAAGCAAAACAAAACAAAACAAAACAAAACAAAACAAAAAAAAAAACAGTAAAACTTTAGTGCCACCAAATCGTAAGATCTTAGACTCGGTACTCGATTTCCTGTATTTGTAAGATAAATGAAAAATGTTTTAACTTAATAGTACGAAATACATAATACGTGTCACTTTTGTGTGTGGGTTAATTTTAAGCAAAAATACGTCCAAACACGAGACTCGTCCATTAAAATTACGAAACATTCAGCACCAAGGCATACAAAATTACCAGCGACATGCACTCATTTTGAAATCGATCACATTCTTTATTAAATTGCAAACCGGTTCTAATGTTCCGTCTGAATGCCCCTAAACTGGACTTAGCTGCAAAACTTCAAAGGATTATATTAAATAAAATCTAGCGACAACTGTGATTCACTTATCTGAACTTCAACGGAGTTGTCGTCAACATGAAACTTGCCAGGAGTCCATAGCTGGTCGTGCTACACTTGATTTGAATTGGAGAATGACGCCTGCCACTCCAATTCAATTCCTTTGGATACAACTTTGCTGCCTGTGGTCAATTCTTGAGAACAAACAGGAAAGTCATGGTTAAGTTTTTCGCGTGTTAACTCAAGCAAAACTGACTTGATTGAGTATTAGTATCAGTTAACGGAAGTCTATCGGCCTTGCACGTAACAAAACTCCCTCAAAATGAGGAATAACACTTTTAAACGACTACCAACAAAGTGGTGCACTGCAGTGGGAACGAACTGAAGATTAGTTATAGGTTCTGATATAACCACATAACTGTTCTCTTCGTATCAGAGCAAAGGCAAAGGCGGTTGGAATTTTCTGTTTGTATAACAGTTAAAAAGAGTGTACATGGTGGCGCTCCGAGGTGACGAAACAAATTGCGAATGACAAAGTCAAACGGCAAACCAAGCAGATTATCAAGCTGTAAACAAACATTTTATTAAAAATAATCCATTCAGTTACTCACAAGAGAAATGTTTGCTATTCGGTTTTTCAACTTCGCCTAAATACAGTCTTCGGGGTCAAGGAAAAACACATGCACCTCGAAGCTTTCACAGCATTGAGGAAAGTTTTATTATACCATTAAATGATCAAATTAAAAGACGAGGGAAAGAGCTAGGACGCGTAACTAGCTAGAGAAAATGTGGACTTACCTGAAGGAAGCACATCGACTAAGATGTCTTCGCCCTTGCCTTCAATTCAACGGTGATAAATAAAGAAAACATGGACTTGCCTGAGGGTAGCAGAGCGACTAAGATGTCTTCGCCCTTGCCTTCAATGCAACGGCAACCGACGCTAAAATGGGTGTGTCATTCTACACTTCTTTATATATACCCACATTAAAATTCATTACAGCCACGAGAATTATGTTTTGAACAAAAGAAATGCATCCCACGTTAAGATTATGTGCTTTGAATTGTGAAAAACACGCACCTGAAAGGAATTTTGATCCGACTATGCTATGTTTGTTGTTAATAGGCCAATTTTGATATATTAAAATTCTAACTTGGCTCCGCGAGGCTTAAAGTGCACCTAACCCCCAAATTTTTTTTTCGCTAAAACGAATCCACTTACTGTTTAAACTAATTCCGCGAAAACATTTTTGAATTTGGTTGAATCCTCAATTTTCTATGGCCCGCCAAAGTCGTGCTCGAGATGTTTCACGACCGCGTTTTAGGGAGTCTGGGTCGAGCAAGGTTGTGACGTCTACCCAGGTA
This sequence comes from Orbicella faveolata, assembly GCF_042242905.1. NCBI lineage: Eukaryota > Metazoa > Cnidaria > Anthozoa > Scleractinia > Merulinidae > Orbicella > Orbicella faveolata. The sequence continues at coordinate 30,097,848 of NW_028301536.1, read as the reverse complement.
CCGAATAGAACAGCCCTCAGTCATTTCTCTTTGCTTTCTTTGGACGTCGTAGTGTAGAATACTCGCTTTTGCATATTTTAGCTCTAAAACGCCCAAATTTTCGCTAGAAGATCAAGATGTCTTCCTCCTCAGAGTCAGAGATGAGTTTTTATTCAGATGACTCTGATATAAACTTCATACCTGAGGTGGAAATCTTCTGGCTTGAAGTGCACTGAACAGATGGCCGAGTTCTTCGAAGGCTCCCACTTCGCTCTCTCTTGCTTTACAAAGTCCACCCACTTTTTTTCGTCTTTTTTTCGCTTGTGGCCGATCGTCACCAAAATATGGAATACAGTGAAGCGCTATTCCATTTTCTAAGTCTGGGGTGTTGCTGCAACCGCCTGCAACACACCTCGTAGGCATTTTAGCTGCAAATTCTTCACGAGCAACACAGCCACTACAGTGAAATGACTAGCGGCGAAACACGTTTCGTTCCTGGGTAGACGTCACAACTGCCGCTGGACCCATTCCCCCCAGAACTCGGTCGTGAAACAAAATGGCGCCGATTTAGGGCGATTTTCGCGTTTTCGGCGGGCCATAGCAAATTGAGGATTCAACCAAATTCAAAATTTTTTTCGCCGAATTAGTTTTAACAGTAAGTGGATTCATTTTAGCGAAAAAACTTTTGGGGTTAGGTGCACTTTAAGGTGGCTGAACACAGTTTTTGATACCTTTGTTTCATTCACCTTTTTCTCTAAAACCCTTGATCCTTCGGTCGCCAAAAATGGCAGCAAGCAAGTTTACAACACAAACTTTGGTTCTTTGATGGTTAAGCTGACGAATGTGCCGTTGCCATGGCAACATGAATAAATATAAACAGGCCTTTAAAATCGGTTTTGTTTATTTGTAGAAAATAAAGTCATTAGATTTTCTTTATAATTTGCATACAATAAGCTTGTAACGATTCTCACAAGTTAACACCACTTACGTCCTCTTATTACTATCCCTGATCAGAGTCAAATTTCACATCAAACATGTGTTTTTCTAAGTTTGAGTCTATTAGTAAAGCCACCATATAGCATGTTAACAAACATTCAATGATTGAAGCACTGGCCTGGGTAGTTATATCTCTTTAGCTTGTGTAAGTCATGTTTGAGGTATTAATAAAAACTTGTACTTAAGTGAGTGCATTGGCACCTTGAACATGTATCCACCGCTAGATAAACACACAAAAAATATTAAATCCTGTACCTTGATGACGAGCACACTTAAATACTGTTTCTCAGATTCACTAAGACGACAAACAGGCTTTGTTCCAATTATGCTGTTTACAATGGACAGCATGGTCTTCATGTTACCAATATCAATGTTCATTTTCCATCGACATGACTGTAGGTGACTGGTAATGACTTGCAGTGAATGTTGACTGATCTGAGTGATGAGGGCTCTTGGGACAGGCAGATCAAGGGATGACTGTATCAGACTAAAACAGAGAAACAATAAGGATCAATAAATCTATGCACACCTCTACAATTACCAGTAACAGTATTCTACAAAAAAAGATAAACTAGAAGATTTGGTCCCTGACTATAATTATTGCAAGATTATATGAGGTCTCATACAACTCTCTACTTTCAAAGCGTTTCTTTCCACCTTTTTTTAAGGTGTTAAACCCAAGGTGTGAGCAAGTTGTTGTTGCAATCATTCCAACTACATTACATTTTTTTTACACGTTCTGTACCAAATATGGGGCTTTCATCTTACTAGTTTCATCTTTGAAAGAGAAATATAATTTAACATTTTTGCATGTGTTACATAACAGACAAAACTTTCAGTGTAGGTAAGACAATTCTATATTTATAGTACCAACTGCGCTTAGCCATAAACCTACCCCGCAGGAAGCCCACTCTTAAAGTAAGTAACATAAATATAAATTAATTCATAAACAAGTAAACAAAGAAAATACAACCTAGCTAAAATGTAAGTACATAAAATTAAAATGATTTTTTTACAATAAAAAATATAACAATATTACATTGTTGAAAATGGAAGTAAATTCATAAATTCAAGAATTTAATAATTGATATTATAAAAAATTATGTCATAGATAAATTTAAATTGAAAATCTTACGCGACAAATCTTTCTTTTAAAATTCCTTTGTACCAGTCATGGTGCGTGTTGTTGAAGTCTTTGGAGAAGATACCCTGATTCCAGAGGTTTTCTTGCTCTCTTCATATCCTAATGGTCGAATTTGTGCCCTGAAGTACATGTCTTTTTACACTCTTTTTGACCACCACAAATATGGCTTTTTGTGATAGAAGAAGAAGAATGAAAACCCCAGGGACCAGGGTATCTAGCAGACTAAACCCTTCATTACCTGGGATATTAACAAAATGGGATCATGTTTACATTAGGTGGTGCAGGTTGATACTGTTGACCAATATATTGACTGATACTCGGTCGATACATCAGCCAGGTATCGGCCTTGTATCAGCCTTGTATTGGCTGAGTGTCGGTCAATATATCGGTCAATATATCGGTCTATAGTGTCAGCCAACACTACAGTAAACATGATTGACAGCATGTTATTGGCTAAGCTACAATGCAAGTAACAAATTAAATACAATGACCACTAAAACGTGGGGAGGACCAATCAGAATTGAGTGTTTTATTTTATTACAATAAATTTACGCTTACATTGATATAGTTAGGGATTTTATATGTAAGAACTTAAAATTACCTTCCATTTGGTCCAAGCGCTGTCTGAACTAAATCCTTCAATGCGCGTAGCGAGCCCTTTAACTTAATATCATCCAACGGCTGCACTGCAATCTGCATATAATTCAAAACACTCATATTAGGAAAATACATACCATATATAAGCTTCAGCTACTAAGTAGTTTATTTTTTTTTTCAAAAAAAAGCTGCTTATAAGTGAAAATGTATCTTCCTGGCAGCCTACCTGAGATGTCCATTCGTCTTTCGTAGACAGCCTTGAAGAAACACTTTTACCCTCCATTCAGGTCATATGCAGTATAGCCATGTGTATTCTCCACAACTGTGTAAACTTTTGACAAGAAAACAGGAAATTTTGCCTACTCCTGCCTGCAACATGACGTTAATTACAGGAATGGCTCCGAGCCTTTTGATAATAAACCGCTGACCTAAACTATGTATGCTGACATACTTGCTTACATCATATACTTTCGCCACCGGTTTGGATAATCAATTAACGCAAGACGTAGCTTAGATGTCGTTGTTTTTATGACCGGTTATCAGAGCAGCTCGTTTGTGTCTTTTCAGTTGATAAACTAATCACAGAGCACTTACCTCACATTCGTATTTTATTTTATTTTACTTTATTTTTTTTTTTTCACGTGATCAGTTTCAACGAACCCAGATCAGTGCTGAACTAAAGCCGTGACTATTGACGACTATTCGCCACTATCCATGACTGTTCACCACTGCACTATTCGCTAATCGAGTTTTTTTAGACACCCTGCTAAAAGTCAGGAAATGGTCAGAAAAAAGACATTTTCCCTATAAAAAAGGATTTGTTAAAAACTTGTCAGTCATAATGAATGGGCGGAAAGGAGGGCTGCCCCTGAGGGCAGGCTAGAAACCGTTACTATGTCTGTTGTTTATTTGGTTAGAGAAATGTTATTTTTATCAAGGGAAAGTCAGAGAAAAGCATTGTTCTGGACCTCTAGTTTTGTCTCTAACTCAAATCCTTGCATTGTGGGTAACAAATCATGTTTGGAATTCAAGACAGAATTGATGTTAAATACATTTATCAGAATTATTTTTGATATGTTTATATTTTTTGCTTTTACAAAATTTTAGAGTCCCAGTGTTGTCACCGAATAGTCCGAGCACTGCCTTCCGTGCCTGTCATGGTAAACACCTGACACCTTTAGTTTTCAGGGCTTGGCTCTGTAAAATGCCACCACAATTGAGAATAAGACACGTTGTGCATTTAAAACGCGGCGATGAATTTCAAGCTCCCGAAGACACATGTTCAGTCTTTCCTTGGGGTTTTAAGTGATATCACAAAGGACTTCAAGAGTCAACTTCTTGAAAACTATTCAACGAATTTCATTTGAAATACCTGTGCTTTTGTAAAAGAAAATAACTGGCGACTGAGTGCGTGCTTTATTCGATATTTTTTTATTGATATCATTGTATGCTCTATTGTTTGACGCACAGAAATCTCAATGAAATATTTTGATGCAGCAAACACTTTTCTAGTGGGTGGAATGAATTTTAATCAAGTATGTAAGGAAGTCTCAAAGGACATCCCGTTCATTTTAGTGTCAGAGAGCGTCGTGTGTTGTGAAGGTGGACCAGTATCTTCGTCGATGTGCTCCCCTTCGCAGATAAGTATACGCTTTCGTTTTTGCATTTCTTGACCTTGTTCGCTTTTCGCCTCGTTTCGCTACGCTTGCCCTTTTCCGCAGTTTAGTGGTTTAGTATAACCAGTTCGTTGAGCAATTTTTTACCTCCACACATTGAAGAAATTGTTGAATACTGGAAGGGTGTGAAACTTTCGGAATAAAGAATTACCAAGTTCGTTTAGACAAGCACATCGGAATAGCAGGTTTGAAAGTTTCTTACTGAACACCACATTTCAGAAATACTAGCTCTCTTGTTCGTCGTATTTGTAACTGTTTAATGTTGTCCACGATGGGTCTGAACTGCAGGTCACATTCCACAAGTCAGAGTACAGAGTCACTGTGCTGCAGATAAATAAACAGCACCAAGATTCAGTCTCCTAGCCCTAATTAGCCCTAGCACTCTGCGTAAATGTTGTTTTAGATCGAGGGGAAACTTTTGGCATAGTTATTCATCAGTAGAGTAAGGATTTCTACTCTTGACCTGTGGAATGTGACCTGTGTTTTAGACCCGGCTTGTTGTCCATTGTTCCGATGCTCTGAGTTGCTAAGGGTATGAAGATCTGACTGAACAGTTTTAAAGTTACGTCAATAATATTCCCTGAGAATTTAAATTCTTTTCTCATGCAGGAACAGTTTGTTTCCATACAACCGCTGAACTTACTGCTCGTGAATGTTTTAATTGGAGTTTAATTTAGTCGGTTTTACTTTGAGAGCGACTTTGTTGAGATGTTATACAGCCATCCTTGTCCTTCGCCACACGATTGATTTCTGATACATTTTCGGGTAAGTAATATCAAAATATTTAGTTAGAATTTTAGAAATAAAGGCAGATTTGAGTTATAATTGTATTGTGCCTTTTCTTCATTCATCCTCATGTTTTCATAATTGTTCACATTTTCGTGAAATCAGAAATTACTTGACGAATGGAACCAATTTTGAGCAAACTTGCGTTGAATTCTGGCGAGAAAATAATCCTAAGAGAACATTAAGAAATTTGTTAATGCAGGCGATATTGTCCGATGTTATATGGCCGGTTTCTAACTACCAAACTGATTGACCGACTGATACGACCTCAAACTCAAGGTGATATATTTTTGACAGTTTCCTCTCTCCTTCTGGCATTAGACGAACAGAGGGGAACCCAAAGGAAATGTAACCATTATGAGCTAGACTACGAATAGTCCCTCTTTCGCTTAGTCCGTCGTGCGGGACGCGAAAGAAAACCGCGAGAAAAAAATGGCCGCGCGAAATCCTCGAGGCGAGGAGAGCGCGAAAGGAGGGACTACCGCCTAAGCCCAAGAGTTTGAATTATATGCGTTGCTCTCACAACGCAAAAATATGATTGGCTTATGTTAGGCGCGTTGACAACGTGTTGTCAACATTCGAGATACCTGTGACGTCTTGCAGGAATGTTTTGGAACCGGAGCAAATCGAAGCGGTACCAGAGCAAATCGAAGCGTTGGAATCGCGCTTCGCAAGCCGTGATGTTCTTGCGAATCTGCCAACAGGCTTTGGAAAGATTTAAATTCATCCAGTGTTTTGTTTGGCAAAGCTTTCTGCCTCCAACCCGACTGCGAGCGTGTTAGTGATTTCGCCGCTCAACAGCATCGTCTAAGTCAGCGAATATCAATTCACTGAACTTGGCCTTTCTGCCGCCCATTTGAAAGATTGATCCGGACTCTCACTTGAAACCGGACATTCACCTGAAATTTTCCGCTGCTATCGGCAAACATTTCACCGCAGTTGGATGATCTCCTATGTATAATGTATAATGTATAATGTATAATGTAAATTCTCGGTTGAAACTCTGTTGAAATTTTCGCAATAACTTTTAGACGCAGCGAAAATCCTTACAAGAGGCCTCATTCGCCGTCTTCTGTTTAAAACTTCTTTGGCAGTTTCGCTGAACGAACACTGAACGAAGATATACTTCTCACGGCATATGTTTTTGCCTGGCTACTTGAAGAGTAGAGTAGAGCGATTTTATTCAGATCTCCCTGGGCTATTGATAACAGGCGATAATAAGAGGACGTCAAGATGAGAAATCCTACACCGAAAAATCACTCGGCCGTGAAAGGGCAAACCCTTGGACTTAGGCGGTAGTCCCTCCTTTCGCGCGCTCCTAGCCCCTAGGATATCGTGCGGCCATTTTTTTCTCGCGAATTTCTTTCGCGTCACGCACGACGGACTAAGTGAAAGAGGGACTACTCGTAGTCTATTATGAGCAGCCGTGTTCAGCTTTGAAGCTACGTTCTCTCCTTATCAGTCTCTTCATTTTGCGATCAACTCCAATTTCAGGTAAATTCTAGGTTTTACTTTATCTTTATTTTACAAGTATGATCTGACCTTGTTGCAAAGTCTGATTTAAAAATTCTGACTAAGATAGCTATCACGATAAATTGATTGCTATGGTTCAGTTTGACCCTTGCTGCAATTTTATGATTTTTTTGTTCTAGTGTATTGTAATTTAAATTAAAATGCACCAGAAGAACCTGGTAGTTGACCACAGGAAATGACTGATTCCAGATAAGTACATCGTAGTTTTGTCATTTGTTCGTCGTTTTCCTGGTAAACGATTTAATTCAGAGCAAGATTGATCGAAATACAATATACCACCAGAATCCCAGACCTAACACGTTTGTACTCAGTAAATTTTCTGAGCGAAAAGAAAGCCAGTCACCACTATAAAATGCATTTCTCTAGTCTCTTGATTTCAGGCTAGCGAATACAATGTAATATGCCTGAAAATAGCAACATCGTACGACTACAAGACTGTTCTATTGAATAAAGGAGATTTACTTCATTTATTGACATTTGCTCTCTTTTTTCCAAGGTTGAACACAGAGTGCACGTGCATTGAAAGAAAATGCAGCCATTTTGGATTGTAGTGTTTTACCCTCCGCTTCGATGCAAGTAGACGACATCTGAAAGATTTTATAGTCAGATAAGTTCGTTCTCATTTTCTTAACTCTTCTGTCTTATACCATTTACAGTATCAGTCCAAGGAAGAAAATAATTGATTTTCTTTTATTATGTAGAGTACATCCTGAGGGAAATAACCAAATAAACTGTCTTCATATAGCAAAAAAATAATAAGTTTATACTGCTTTGTGCGTTTAAACGCTGCCTGAATAGTATTTATGCTTTAAATGTCTCTGTGAACCGCTAGCTCTGCATTTTTTTGACCAAATTCCTAAGCCTAACGCAGTTTTTAAAAGTCAGTGTATCAAAGCTTCCTCTTTTCTTTTTCATGCAGGTTTTAAAAAAGATATGCTGAGAGGAAACAAGACCATTTTGTACGACAGTGCGTGGCTCTAATGTTCTTTGGTACAATGTAAGTATTGCAAACATCTTGGTTCAGATAGACCAGATATTATCTTCGCAGTTTTCTATTCATTAACTGAGAAATGTTGTCTAAATGTACCACCAAAGCTCAGCAGTAACGTTCCTAAAATATTTTTTGCCGGTGTTAGAAATTTATTTGCACCTTGCCTCACTTGGTTTCTGGAAAATTTATGAAACGAAGGACTGAAAATTCGCCAATGCAAGAGAAACAACTTCGTTAGCTCTTGGACTCGGTGGTTTCAATCAGTAGTTCACTGCTTGCTAATGGCTGGAAACGCTTTTTCTCTACAATAAGTCCAGCACCTCAAATTTTCCTTTTTTTTCGGTTTCAGTCTAAAGTTAATAAAATCTCTTTCCATGTCAATACATTTTAAAGTATCTTGCAGAGAAAATCTTTAACTATTTTAATGTCCTCGGCAGAACCAGGAAGTTTGTTTGAGATTTGCCAGCCAACAAAAATTTAGTGTTTTCTTAAATAATTTTACCGTACAGTATTGATACCTGCTTTAAGAAGTCACTGCAGAATTGTCTGTTATTAAATTTATAAACACGTCTCCAATTTGTTGATGAAAAAAATAGTTCGTTTTATGTTTAATCTCCCTTTTTGCCAGGTGAACTCGGATATTGAAGAGAAAGTGAGGCCATTTTGGATTGCAGTGTGTAATTCTTGAACGCTGGTGCACTATATATGACATATTGGAAAAATCTTAATTCAGATAAGTTCACCCTTTCCTTATTTTACTTGAATTTGTCGTCGACCACTTTAATAACTGTGTCATTCCAAGTATCCTGTAGAGAAATCTAATCGGGAGTAGTGAAAGATAAAATTTTGATCGTGTGGTGAGTTTGGGACAAAGAATTGAACATCTCCGTCCGTGACGGGATTCGAACCCATAAACTCTTACATACCGGTTGGGCAACGAGGAATTGTTCTGATGTCCGAACGAATTCTTAAAAGTACACGATTGCGAGAGATTTGTTCATCAATTTCAATAAAGTAATGCTTTAGAAAAGCACTGTAAATGTGTATTTAGGGGCAAATATTCGAGATTAACACAACTGGAGATCCGATAATCGTTGAAAAGTAATTTAATTTGTTGTTTTCTGCTCTTTTTATCACCAGGTTGAATGCAAACATCGTTTCAATAGAAAGTGTAGCCATGCTGGATCAAAGTGTGTAAGCTCTCGAAGCCTGGTTCAAGTTGACAGCCAGCAAAACACCTTTTTTCAGGTAAGTCGTTTTCTTCTCTGTTTACTATTGAACGGTTTCAGTCCAAAGAGTGATCAGAGTCTGACCATATAAATGCCTTCCTGACCCTTGTTATAAGCATTTCAGTTGGAGAGAAAATATTGGAATCAGGATATATTGTAACTAGTAAGAAGAATTTTACTTGAAGATTGGAGACTTGTCCAGTAACATAATGGAATCAAAGTTACAGAATAAAACATGCTGGTGTTAATTATTATAACCTTCGTAAGAACATTGTGAAAACAGTAAGTGTTAAGTGATACAATCAATATTAACCAGCTATTTTGTTGATGTTTTCTTTCTTTCTAGGTTTAATGCCCTTTCAAAGAAATGTGTAGTCATTTTGGATAGCAGTGTACTGGCTCTTGGACCCTGGCCTGGAAATATCTTACTTCAGATAAGTCGTTTTCTTGTTTCTCTAGTCGTTTATCATTAACGGATTCAGTCCAAGAGTGATCAAAATATAACATCGTACCTCGTTGCGTTGTCAAGTATGTTACAAAGGCAATGTTACCAAATTCATAAACTAACAACAAAAGAAATGTATGACAATCAATTGGGAAAATTAATATTTTGAGTACGAGACTGAAGTGGAAGGTTGAACATCGCAATTTATTATTTTAAAGGACAACTTGAAACGGCCGAATATTCTCCGCAATGCAAAATTGAAGTGCTTTTTCCTAACATTTTGAATTCAAATTTAACAGAATAAAAACGTGGTGGTGGTACTAGAAATTGTTACAAATTTATTTTGATATAAACATTGTGAAAAACAAAGATTCTAACGTAGCATTTCAGCTTACTCTCGGCTTGGCTTTGCGAACGAAGATTTAAGGAAGTGATCCACTTACGCTGCAGACAGAGAAGCATGTACGACAATTTACGAGAACAATTCCAGTTTAATAGTACAATGATAATTTGCAGTGCGAACAATGCTTTCCTTATACGAGGCCGCAAATGAACTTTAAAGGCGATTCATTTAGAGAAGGAATTACTCAAAATCAAATGTGCTTTAAAATAGTATTGTCAGGCATTCAAGAACGAACAGCAACTTAATTTATAACGACTGATAGAGCTCATGACTTTATCGGCATGACAATTCTAATTGCGCTTTGCCAAACACGATCATTTTTCGGTCATCAATGTTCGAAGTTTGACCAATCTATATAAACATGCACTACTTTTTCGTCTGTGTAACTGACATAAGTACAGTGTTAAACATGGAGGTGAATGAAAAAATATCATCGCCTAGGGCAAATTAGTGTCTTGCTACACCATTTAACATGGAAAATTAACGTTTAGAACAGAGAACAGGTGGCTGAAAATATTTACGAGCGTTGTTTGGTTTCGATACGTACTTGCATGTGTCCGGGCACAAGTGGGCTCAAGCCTTTAGAGAAATGTCATGTTTTCGATGTAGCGATGTTTCACTGACATAGATTTCAAAGTGTAGTTTGAGTATTTTCTTTTCCTCAAGAAAACAACAGTTTGTTGCATGTGAATAAAGTTTTTGTGTCAGTATTCAAGCAAACAGCAAACAAATAACATTCCAGCTAGAATAAATATGTGACGCTAGTCTCTCAGGGTAGCTGTAATGATAAACTGAAGTAATGGTCGAAACATTTTGAAACAAACAGCAAAAACAAAAAAAATAAATAAAAATAAATAAATAAATAAATAAATAAAAATGGCCCAGAGAAAAATAGATAAATAAAACAAGTACACAGGTCAAAAGGTATCAAAACTACTGTTTACACTTATGAAATGTAATAGTGAAATGGAAAATAGATAAAATAGAATCGAAAACTTTAGAAAGCTTGGAATTTACATAGTATGTTAATTGCTGCACGCGCAGTCTCCCGCTTCCTTGGAATGTCGTTTTCCGTAAAAAATAAACAATCTTCAATCTAAGCAAGAGCCATAACCGGGGACGGAGACCGTAAGTCTCGGGATCTGCGCGCACCTAATGATATGGGGCACTTTTGCTATTTTTAGAACAAATTGCGCCACCCTGACTCGGACATACATCCGCGGGGATCCACGCACATGTCATGGGTTCTCGCGTGGATGTTGTCTAAAGAATAAAGTTTATGTAAGAAATCTCTCTACTATGGTATCGAGGTAATTTGTGAATTTCTCAAACAGTGCTTAATCATAACCAAAACTTGTTTTTGATAGTTTCTTATTATTTCTGCTCGTTTGGCAAGTTTTGGAAGGAACGTCTGACGCGTACAAGTAGCTCCAGGGCGTGCACTTTAAAGTCCGAGTCGGTGTTTTCAATTGTAGCTAATTGGCAACAAATCTTGACAAAGATTTCTTTCGTTATCTTTTGTGCTGAGATTCTGCAACAATTTTCACTAACGCCAAAAGGCTACTATCATGTGTGTTTCTTCAACGTAGTGAAATTTTACACAGCTGCGAAAATAAAATAGACAAGGAGTTTTGATAACTCAGCCAACAAAATCAAAATCGTTATTCGAGTTGATTAAAGAAAGCGTCATCGTAACTTTGCTGATTATTCCTGCTGTATTCACATATTTTCAGCTAAGCAGTTTAATATGTTCTCAAACATTTATCAACCTTGAACATATTTAAAAACTAGAGATATTATTGCGGAAGTCCAATTTGTCATGTTTGCTGACTGCAAAAAACACGGATCGGCGGGCGCTCTTATTCATCGACAACAGACAATTTATTGAATTTTTACACAAATAAAGCCTAGCCGTGTCTACAGACGTAAACTTATTGGGCCTTGGTGAAATATCAAGTGTTACTTACAATTCAGGCGAAATGCAAACTTGCAATTGTTTACTACTTTTCGGTGGCGATAGACTCTGGCGAAATCCCCCAAGCGTGTGGCAAGAGGAGGGAAACTTTGAAGTCCTAAAACGCTCCAATATCCAAATTTTTCCAACTAGTTTTTTTGCTGTGTTACGGAAAAGCTGTTAATCTTCAGCATATGTGAAATTTATAGTGGAGTAATGTGGAACTCTTGTAAAAGAAGCTGCGGAACGCAACTTGTTCTGAGTGATATAAAACGGGACATACCTAAATTCGACACTGCCTCACTTCAGTGGAATTGGAGCAGCTTACGACGAAAATATTTGAGCAAAATTCCAACAGACATAAACGTATTGAGTTGTGGGCCAAAAGCATAAAACATGTCTGGAATTTCGGATGCCATTTCCCCCCGCGCTACAACCGCAAAAATCCTCGCAGCGTGTACGCGCGCTCTCCGCACACGATGGCGCAATTTGTTCTAAAAATAGAAAAATTGTCCCAAAAATAGAAAAATTGTCCCATATCATAGGGACAGCTCCAATACTAGAAATGGCGCGTGCTTACGGCCTCCGTCCCCGATTATGGCTCCTGATCTAAGCTCATTTTAGCAACTCAGTGTAAAAGTTTTACATCGATTCGACATAAGGAAGATTAGTACAAAGTTATTGCATTGGAAAACGTTATTATCAGAAGTTAGAAACTAGTCTCACTTAGTGCAGGAACCGTGATTTTACAAGAAGTATTTACAAGCAGTATTCCTGAGGAAAGGTTTCAAGACATAATTATCATTAAGGTTTAATTTTTGCTTTGGAACTTTTGAACAAACCTTTTGAATTTTAATCATATTCGTCTATCCTTTTTATCTCTTATATGGAGTTCTTAAAAATGAAACAAATTTTAGAACCTGCAAAGGGTGAAGGTTAACTGAGAGCGTCTCTTTCCATGTTCATCAAATTATAAACGCGGTATAGTAATAAAACATATATGCAGTATGTGGTGATAAATCATCTAGAAATGTTAAGTTTCGTGCAATAACTTGTCAGGTAAAACTGATATCGTGCTTTTAAAAAGGACCTCCATCTTGGATTTCAAAATTTGCAAATATGTCAAAAAGTTTGAAAATACTAAAAAAAATATGGCGATTCAATTTTTTTTTCTTAATTAAGACTTTATAAAAACCATAAAAATGTCTAAAACATGGACTTGAGCTTAGAAAAGTACACCAAAATTCATAAAACACCTTTGAGTGTGCTTGTTTGCCACAGGAGCGTCAAGAAAAGCAGTGAACTAATTGACACAACAAAACGTTCCCTGATTGTTTTAACAAGGAGTTACCAAGTTTAGTTATTTATATTGATCTGCGTCAGTTTCCAATGTTTTCACTTTATCAAGATACTGGAAAGAGCATTGACCTAAATACTGTTTCGAGACGCATTGGCAATTAATAATTAAAGTGAGATAAGAAAGTACTTAAACACGATACATTTGAACATGGTTAATAGAGGGAAATGATTATGAATCATGGCAAATTTCTTTGTTGTATGTTTTTGTTGGCTGTTTGGGGCGGGGGAGGGAGGTTGACCCTGCCCAAAATCTGGAAAAATACAAAAAGTTGTTATGTGTGCTCATACAGCTAACCAATAGAAACATTGCGATTACGTAATTCATGCACAGTCTAGGAGCATAAAACAAAAAGATGTACAGGGTCAAAGACCTTCCAACATAACTCTTAGCCTGTTTGTTTGCTTTTTTGATGTTTGCTGGGATCCTTAACCATTCCCTCTGTTAACTATGATTTGAACAAATGCAACTGTCTTAAGGATATGCTTGAAATTGTATCGATGACCTATAAGAAACTGGAACCGAGAATCAAACACGTAACCGTGAGGAAATTTAGTCGTGGACATGTTAACAGGTCGTTAATAATTTGCAGCAGGAAATCATTTCACATCATTGCTGATAAAGGTTGTATTTTTACCCCGCATTTGTCAGTCTATTTCTCAGCTGGTCGGTAATAGCAGATCGAGTTTTGATGTTGTTTCCGAAGCAATATTTGTTTTTCAACTCCTTGGCAGGCAAGTGTACTATGGTTTCTGATAGTTAAATAAGCCACGCTTTGATAAGCAGTGAAAACACAAGGTCAATTTGCAAGGACCGACGTAACCTAATAAAAAAAGAAGTACCGGATCCTGTCCCTGTAAAGGATGTAATTGGACTTGGTGATGTCGGACTACTGACAAAAACGCTAGGCTAATAAAAAGGTTTGAGAACGACATAACCAGTTCATATATTTCCAAAAGCTTAAAAAAACGTCCAGTACCTTGAAAAGACTGGAGAGGCTTTGTTTTTGATTTTTCAGTTTTACGTTCTTTTATCAATAATATGAATACTTTTGAAGCATGAATCAGTGGTACCCTATTAAAAGTTAAAGGGACACAGTCAGCTGGAGCACATGCGCATTAGATACCATCTGATTTCATAGTTAATTTGCATATCACAGAGACACGATCCATACTGTTTTTAACCAAATATGATACAAAACATAGGATGAGCAAAAGCCCACTCAAAAACAGGTTTTTCAGTAAACGATTGAAAATCAAGCAAAACACTGCGAAGATTGAAGCGGATTTCTAGATGTACTCGACGAGTATCTTTGATTTCAGGTTGAGGTGAACTTTTTCAAAGTGAGAAAACTAGTGTCCAGGTCAGCACGGTCCCAAAGCCGACTGTGTCCCTTTAAGGATACCAAAAACATAAAAAACTATCTTTGACAAGAGGTGCTGTTTTCTGTAAGCGATAATCCAACCAAGTATTAACACAGCGGAGCAGGGCTTAAGTTTTGTATCACTCGACTTCAGTTTGCAGAGAAATATTGAGCCACGGTCCATCCAAGGATGCGAATAAGACAAGTGGAAATGAATAGGTCAGTTTCTTTCTTAAGATTTGTTAAGTACAGTTCAGAAAACCTGAAAAAAGACATTAAATGCAAGTCATTTCTTCCCTACTGGTTCAGATCGAGGCAAAGCGTGTTGTTGATCATAAGTAAGGAAAAAAGGTCGTGTCAACATGCCAGCAGAAGTAAATAGTTGCTGCAAAGTTAAAGTTTTAACTTTGAAAATGAAATTTACAATTTTAACTTTAAAATTTCTAGGTCCAAAAATGTTTTCTAACAAAAGAATTCACAAAGTCAATCAGTCTTCATAATGATTTCATGAAAACGTTTTATTGTGATCACTCTTGATCATTATGTAAGAATTAATAACCAACAGTTATTGTGCTTGACAACGGTACAGTAATCTGTTTATATTTAGTATAAATCTACCGGATTATACTAATGCAATACTGCATTTTGGTTGGCTAAGGTATACCTTGTACGATCATCCATTACTATTCAGTGGTTGAAGATAGTCTGCAAAATAGGGACATTTTTTCTCGTCTCGCCGAAGTTTCGGAAGAGGATTTAGAAATATTGAATGGATAATCAAATTCTCCAGAAGGCTCAGTGAAACAAGGCCATTTGCTGTCACAGCACTCGAAATTTTAGAAAAAAACTAATAATCGCTCGGACAAAGCTGAAAGATGGACTCAAAAGACAGTTCATTCTGCGCTCGATAACACTATGGTGACGTTTTAAAGTGTAGAGATTTAATTGGCAATCATTTAGTAAGAGTTCTATATTTAAACAACTAGTTTATTTTGCTTAGTATTTGTTTATTTTTTTCTGAAGCCAAAAGCTAACGTTACCTTGTGAACATTTCATTATGTATGTAAGCACCGTAAGTTTTATTTGGAAAGAAAATATAGAACGAGTAGGAGGGTATCGCAGCAGCACCCTCACTCCGACAGTTCAGCGCATAATAATACATGTTGATTCTGCGTGACACATTCTGATGAACTGTTAATATTTGATTCGATCAACAGGTAGCCTGAGGAATAGTAAAGAAAGTGAACAATGATACACCACAGCGAACAACTGGCTAAAAGACAAATGCAGAAACACTTTCAAATAAATTCTCTTTGAACTTGGAAATAAACTTTAAGAAAAGCACCTGTACTCCGTTTATCGTAAATCTGTCGATCCTCATAGTAAGTTACGATGGAATAGTTGATTAACAAATGAAGCGGACGTGAATATATATAATATCAAGTCTGTATGAGGGAAGAATAAAAAGATAGAGATTTTCGCAAATAACGAAAGTAAACTTAGCTGATGTAAGGAAGGTGCAAAGAGCAAATTAAAGACTAGAATCCAATAGCTGTAGAAAAAAATATGCCGCAGAACCAGAAAGGTGAGTGCGGTTAAACCTGTGTCGTTGTCCTTTACTTTGCATTTAAATTCAGTTTAATCCAATGAACATTGCTCGTTCCCAAAGAAGAGGGCAATGCCAGAAAAAAATCGTCAGATAATAAAAAAATCGGGAGATACCCCTACACGAGCCATTGTGCACAGTAGTTTATCTTCGGCCAAAAATCTCCCACCATCTTACAGGGGAAGATTGTTCGAAGAGTCTTAATTCCTGTCCCCCAAAACCCCCACTCCCCTGAATGAAACAATCGCGAAGGAGGATTAAATCTCGTCCATAATCCTTTACTTTCCTGGAGAGAATATTTGGAGAGGAAGTTTAACTCTCGTCCATAATCCTCCACTCGCCCTTTAAAGTTCAAAAAGGGGTTGTAATATGAGGTAGACTTCCTCCCAAAGTACTTTTCTCTGAGGTGGTTAAAGGTTAAGAAGTAGCGGTAAGACTAAACTACACTGTGTCGACACTATGGGCATAAATAAGCAGTCTAGTCTTTCAGCCGTTTCCTAAACCTTGACCATCGTAAAGAAAATTACTTTGGGAGGAAGTTTTACTGAAAATGTAACCACTTTTGACTTTAAAAGGAAAGATTAAGAGATTATGGTTAAGACATATACTTCCCTCCAAATCTCCTTCCTAAAAAAGTAAAGGATTATAAAAGAAATTTATTCCTCACGCGTGATTGTTTCATTCAGTGGAGTGGAGGTTTGAGGAACAGAAATAAATGCTCTTCTAACAATATTCCCCGGTAAGATTTTGGGGAATTTTGGACAAAAGATAAACCACTGTGCCCGAAATACCGTGTAGGGGTATCTCTCACTGACGATTTTCTTGAGGCATTGCGCTCCGCTTAAGGAATACAAAATGTATCTTGGATTCAACTAAATTTAAATACAAAGTAATTCGCCTTCCCAGCAAAGTAAAGGAAAATAATAAAAGAATTTCCACCTTGTTTATTACGATTTCTGGAGTCATTACCTAAATTGAATCTATGAATAAATTAACCATGGAAAGAGTCATCTTGCTCCCTACTACCTCCTCTGGGGAGGAGCAAGGAGGGAAAAAGAGTCATCTTGCTCCCTACTACCTCCTCTGGGGAGGAGCAAGGAGGGAAAAAGAGTCATCTTGCTCCCTACTACCTCCTCTGGGGAGGAGCAAGGAGGGAAAAAGAGTCATCTTGCTCCCTACTACCTCCTCTGGGGAGGAGCAAGGAGGGAAAAAGAGTCATCTTGCTCCCTACTACCTCCTCTGGGGAGGAGCAAGGAGGGAAAAAGAGTCATCTTGCTCCCTACTACCTCCTCTGGGGAGGAGCAAGGAGGGAAAAAGAGTCATCTTGCTCCCTACTACCTCCTCTGGGGAGGAGCAAGGAGGGAAAAAGAGTCATCTTGCTCCCTACTACCTCCTCTGGGGAGGAGCAAGGAGGGAAAAAGAGTCATCTTGCTCCCTACTACCTCCTCTGGGGAGGAGCAAGGAGGGAAAAAGAGTCATCTTGCTCCCTACTACCTCCTCTGGGGAGGAGCAAGGAGGGAAAAAGAGTCATCTTGCTCCCTACTACCTCCTCTGGGGAGGAGCAAGGAGGGAAAAAGAGTCATCTTGCTCCCTACTACCTCCTCTGGGGAGGAGCAAGGAGGGAAAAAGAGTCATCTTGCTCCCTACTACCTCCTCTGGGGAGGAGCAAGGAGGGAAAAAGAGTCATCTTGCTCCCTACTACCTCCTCTGGGGAGGAGCAAGGAGGGAAAAAGAGTCATCTTGCTCCCTACTACCTCCTCTGGGGAGGAGCAAGGAGGGAAAAAGAGTCATCTTGCTCCCTACTACCTCCTCTGGGGAGGAGCAAGGAGGGAAAAAGAGTCATCTTGCTCCCTACTACCTCCTCTGGGGAGGAGCAAGGAGGGAAAAAGAGTCATCTTGCTCCCTACTACCTCCTCTGGGGAGGAGCAAGGAGGGAAAAAGAGTCATCTTGCTCCCTACTACCTCCTCTGGGGAGGAGCAAGGAGGGAAAAAGAGTCATCTTGCTCCCTACTACCTCCTCTGGGGAGGAGCAAGGAGGGAAAAAGAGTCATCTTGCTCCCTACTACCTCCTCTGGGGAGGAGCAAGGAGGGAAAAAGAGTCATCTTGCTCCCTACTACCTCCTCTGGGGAGGAGCAAGGAGGGAAAAAGAGTCATCTTGCTCCCTACTACCTCCTCTGGGGAGGAGCAAGGAGGGAAAAAGAGTCATCTTGCTCCCTACTACCTCCTCTGGGGAGGAGCAAGGAGGGAAAAAGAGTCATCTTGCTCCCTACTACCTCCTCTGGGGAGGAGCAAGGAGGGAAAAAGAGTCATCTTGCTCCCTACTACCTCCTCTGGGGAGGAGCAAGGAGGGAAAAAGAGTCATCTTGCTCCCTACTACCTCCTCTGGGGAGGAGCAAGGAGGGAAAAAGAGTCATCTTGCTCCCTACTACCTCCTCTGGGGAGGAGCAAGGAGGGAAAAAGAGTCATCTTGCTCCCTACTACCTCCTCTGGGGAGGAGCAAGGAGGGAAAAAGAGTCATCTTGCTCCCTACTACCTCCTCTGGGGAGGAGCAAGGAGGGAAAAAGAGTCATCTTGCTCCCTACTACCTCCTCTGGGGAGGAGCAAGGAGGGAAAAAGAGTCATCTTGCTCCCTACTACCTCCTCTGGGGAGGAGCAAGGAGGGAAAAAGAGTCATCTTGCTCCCTACTACCTCCTCTGGGGAGGAGCAAGGAGGGAAAAAGAGTCATCTTGCTCCCTACTACCTCCTCTGGGGAGGAGCAAGGAGGGAAAAAGAGTCATCTTGCTCCCTACTACCTCCTCTGGGGAGGAGCAAGGAGGGAAAAAGAGTCATCTTGCTCCCTACTACCTCCTCTGGGGAGGAGCAAGGAGGGAAAAAGAGTCATCTTGCTCCCTACTACCTCCTCTGGGGAGGAGCAAGGAGGGAAAAAGAGTCATCTTGCTCCCTACTACCTCCTCTGGGGAGGAGCAAGGAGGGAAAAAGAGTCATCTTGCTCCCTACTACCTCCTCTGGGGAGGAGCAAGGAGGGAAAAAGAGTCATCTTGCTCCCTACTACCTCCTCTGGGGAGGAGCAAGGAGGGAAAAAGAGTCATCTTGCTCCCTACTACCTCCTCTGGGGAGGAGCAAGGAGGGAAAAAGAGTCATCTTGCTCCCTACTACCTCCTCTGGGGAGGAGCAAGGAGGGAAAAAGAGTCATCTTGCTCCCTACTACCTCCTCTGGGGAGGAGCAAGGAGGGAAAAAGAGTCATCTTGCTCCCTACTACCTCCTCTGGGGAGGAGCAAGGAGGGAAAAAGAGTCATCTTGCTCCCTACTACCTCCTCTGGGGAGGAGCAAGGAGGGAAAAAGAGTCACCTTGCTCCCTACTACCTCCTCCCAACATGTTGTGTGCGTTTGTCTACCCTGTTGCGACATGTTTGGTGTTTTGGTTAAGTATTAGTCATCAGCACGTAATATGATTGAACATGTCTCAAGAGGGTGGGCAAGCGCGTGGAACATGTTACGCACAATAATGTTATGATATGTTGGATTGACATGTTGCGATCATTGGGGGGGGGGGGGGTTAGATCTTTATTTATTAACACACCGTTTAAGTTTTAAAGTAATGGACAAGGACACAAGATTTGGCCGGAAACTTAGTTTGCGGCTTTTTTATATATCTTGTTTTCGTTATTTAATGATCTAATGTTGTAGAAGGTTTCAAGAGCTCTTTTTGTGAGTCCTTTAATTAGCCCTTACACCTTCTTAACACCAGGAAAGGCTTTGCGAAATTTCACTTAAGTATTATACTTTGATTCACATTGTTTCAGAGAAGAAAATGCTGATGAAAGCTACCTTGCAAGTCTTGTTTATTGATGAAATAGCTTTCAAAAAGTCAGTAATGTTTAACTCTTTCCGAAGACTTGCTGACCTCCTTTTTTAACACTATTTTAAGGTGGTTGAATGTAATATTGATAAGTGCTGCAGTCCATGTTCTTAACGGATCCGTCTAATATCTGGGATTCTGTTGACAAGAATTATTATTATTGATCAGTCAGAAGGCAAGTGTAAGTGCTATCTAGACAATTGAAAATACGTGCACTGAGACGTTATATGCTAATTTGCCAACTGTACTGGTTTAACAAGAATCAGCGCAAAAATTTCAAATCTCTATGTCAAGTTTTTTCTTTCTTTAATTTCTTTTCATATACACAAGCTATTCGTATCGTTTGGGTTTGATAGGATGCCATCAATATTTGGGTGCTTCTTTATCACAAAATCCGTTAACCAGGATTCTATTATCATTCTATAGAAAGTCTAGTTAACAACGTGTTCTGCTAAAATGAATAAGAACTGTAGATCTACTTCAGCTACCTTAAAAACAGCTAGGAGAAATTGTATGTTGATTTCTAGTTCTTGAGAATTGAAAAGTTCATTCAGTTCTACCTTGCCGCTATTTTATACGTGACGAACACGTTGCTCTTCCCCTGTCAATTTTAAACCCTTTTTATCCGTAAGACAAAGCATTTGACTTGACTCATTTACTATTTTATAAAGTGCCCATGAAATGATCTTTCGAGCTAAATCAAGCCATTCTTTAAGTGAGCCTCAAATTACTGTTTATTTGTGTAACTGAAGTGTGAAGAAACATATTTTAAACTCAAAATTGGTAGACGAAAAGCTCTATTTCGTTTTGGAGACTGATGGCAAAATCAGATTTGTAAACTATCTCGCTTGTCGGTTTCCCACTGTCGGAAATATTAAACAGAGTGCTTTTATTTTCTCACTGAACTTGTCGTGTATAGTAAGTCATTTTATACAGAGAACGGGTTTGTTGGGGAATTTGATGCCTTGCCGACACCTCTCTCAAGACCGTAGCTAGAAACGCTCCAAACATGTATGGAGTTACCACTTTTTATCGGTACTAACTGGAAAATTTAATATCCGTTCACGACAAACAGAAATATTTTATTACTCTAGGCTATATTCCTTCCAGGAATCTTAAAGGTACTGAATAATTTTAAAATGCCTTAAGCTATCCCGCAGCATTTCTAACAGAGTGTTGCCAAATTATTTCTGGTTACAATAAAATAATGGAAAATCGAAAACTAATCATCATCATGGAATAATATAACTTCACTTCTTGTTTACTTTTGCAACAAAGTGGGCAGCACTATTGAACGTTGGAAATGGATAATTATAACTTAACTCACGTGTCTGCGTATTGACCATCTTATTTTTTAATTGTCATCGTACACAAAGAAATTAGAAAAAAATCAGAAATCGAGAGTGAAATTTGCCTTCCATCGCAAAAGTGGTTTTGCACGAGAACTCGTTTTCAAACAGAAGGACAAGGTAAACTCGGAAATGGCCAATTCACTGCTCCAGCAAGACAATGATCCAAAGTTGATGACTTCCTTTTTTCTCATCATCTTGTTGAAATTAATATTATTGTAATTAACTGAAATTAATTGAAATTCTCATCATCTGGTGAAAGGAGAAATGAGCTGTTGATCACTATTTCTTAGAAATAATAGAGTTCATTTCTATAATCGACATAACACGTTTCAGTGATGAACGACTTTTTAACTTGAATTTGTTATCGCTTTCTAGGAACAATACGTGAAAACTGGAGCGGAGCGTATGCTGGAAAATCACATCTTCGTTTGCACCGAAATGGCAAAGATATCTTTCTCTTGAATTTATAAACAATCCACCTCTGAATTACAGTTCAGCAAGTTTCTCACTTTTTCTTCTACAAATCACTGGTTAAGAACTTCACAACCTTAACTTTTTTTGTACAGGACGCTTAAAACAAAAGTACTGTTTTTCCTTACCATTTTTCATGTGACTGTACCATGTAAGGAATTAAATTCGCACTCCTGGTATTACTTTGGAATTTTTTTCCTATTTTGTCGTTGAACATCTTAGTCGTCACTGATTTAGTTTTTTAAAAAAACATGCTAAGTCGAGCTGCCACAAATTGCAGCCGCTTCATTTAATGCTCTTTAATGCGACTGTATCGAGATGAAATCTACACAATATGCCACAAGAACAGTTCTTACAACCTGTCTGTGGGTAATTTATAAAGCCAGAATTCCTAAATCAAACATAATGGTTATTCTGGGGGCATCGATTTCCCTTCTTGAATATGTACTGCAATTTTGGCGTCAAGATTGAACTTAAACAAAGTTTTCAAACACGTAAATCCAATTCTTTTCTCTGACCTTTTCCAATAAGAACGCCGCAAAGAGGTGGTAAATTGTACATTTCTTCTACCTAGCCTCCTCTTTAACAATGCATAGAGTCAGCTTTCGTCACGACACACGACTGAAAACAATCTGTTGCTGGTGTTTTGTGGCACTATTTCAGCCCACAATGCGAGCGATTTGGCAAAATAAATCTTACGTTTGATATTTTTTCCACTTAAAAGTATGAAACATTCAATACTTAGTTGCTACATTCTTTCTCGTAGATTTTTGTATGCGAAAGATGAAAATTTGGCAATAAATATTGTAAATTTTGACATCAAGACAATATGTCATAGTTGATTTACTATTTATTCTAATCACCTGACTCGTTGGCAATGTCTTAATTCAGTCAAGAGATTTAATTGCTGATCCACTGTCAATTTTATAACTTTATTATCCGTTGGCTCATTTGCAATATTTAAAGCGGTGCCCTTGAAATGAGCTTTCGAGCTGAGTCAAGTCACTTTTTTGTGCAAGTGATATACGAAGAGTCAGTTTTCTATTTATTTCCCTTTGGGCTGGTATATACGTAGCCAAACAGTTTTGTAAACTCTCTCGCCTGTCACAATTTCCCTTTGTCAAACATAACCATAATACATTTTTTTAGTCATGTGATGCAGTGAACAACCGGGTTTGGTTTAGAATTGATGCCTCGCTGACATCTGTCTTCAGACCCTGTTAACGCCCAAACATTGAATTCACCACTCATGGAACACTTACTTTTCGTATCAGTTCTAGCTGGAAATTATCCACTCACGAAAATCAGAAACACTTATTGTCTGATGTCACCAAAGAAAAATAAACACAGGAAAATTGCGTTAACTACTCTCGGAATTACGCTAAAAGAGGCGGAGAAACAAATCATTTGCAAGCAGTTATCCCACAAAGGTAATATGATTATAAATTTGAATTTACGGAAATGTCTTACGAAACACCGCCTTACGCTCCCAGTTATCCGTGTGTTCTAACTTTCCGGACATTAGGGAGCTCAAGCAAACCACGACGGCAACGGCAACGAAAACTTTTTGGACGGAAGGGCAGTCTCAGTCACGTAGAAATTTATTAATCTTAATATTGTGTTGATAATGATTGCTTATTTTTTTTCCAATCTTCTAAAATTGCGTTGCACAGTAAAGGCAAACGCTAATGTGACTTTGACTATTGTTTTCCTATAAAAAAAAAAATTGGAAAAGCCAAGTAAATGGGTCAAGCTAAAGAAAGAATTTAGCCTTGATGACAAGCAAGTTTCAGATGCATTTCTTCTGCCAGTGAGGGCTGCTAATGAACCGTATCTACGCTCCTTTCGGTACAAAGTGTTGAATTCTGTTCTGTTTACTAATGACCGCCTGTGTAAAATAGGATACGTTTCTAATCCCAACTGCATCTGTAATCAGCAAACGGAAACAATATCCCATATTTTGTTCGGTTGTTCTTTTTCATATTCTTTTTGGCATGAGGTAAATGAAAAAGGTTTTGAGCACAATCAAGACTTGCAGAAGCCTCTCGCTTACATATTCCAATGTTATTGTTGGGTCTTTTGAGGAGGAGATGGATCTATTTAATTAGATAGTAATTTTAGGAAAATCTCTCTTGTGGACTTGTCGATGTAGAGAAACATTACCTTCCTTGAGCCACTTCACAAGAATTTAGGTAATTAAATATGAAACTGAAAAACACATTTCAAATCGAATAAAACTAAATTGTTTAAAGAATAATAGAAGATCTTTGAGGAAGCAATTTTAACTAATAATTATAGTAGACAACGCTATCATTAAGGAAAATCGTTAAGTTAAATAAGTATGAAGATAAGAATTGACAAAATCTTTTTTCTTAATTAATTCAATATGGTGTCATTGTTAACTTCTGTAAACCAAACTTTATTCGTTCTTCTGTAAATTAATTGTTAAAAAAGGATTGTAATTGATGTAATTGTGGAAATAAAAAATCCCAAATGAAGAAAAAAAAGAACATAAAACAGCAACGAAAACGTCACCAAACAAAAGGTTTATTGAGTAGAACAATGGCTGTGCGCGTGCGTTTTAAGTCTTTGTGCATTTTGTAGCCGTAACGGGACATGAACAGGATCTGTGTATTTTGAAGAACGTAGGTCGGGATGGCAAATTTTTTGTATTTCTTTTTGGAATGGATCGCTGGCATTATACATTTAGTTTGAGCAAGTTTTAAGTACTGATTGGGGTACGGAGCAGATATCCAGATTGTTACGAGATTAGAAATATCATTTTTCTTTCTAGGAGTCGTCCCTGGCGTAGGTATCGTCGTTGCTTAAGCTAACTATTTCATTTCTTATCCACAACTCAAAATTCATTCTTTCATGTATAAAAAACAGAGGTTTTCGCATGCAGTTTCCAATGAAATTGAAAACAAAGTAGTGAGTTTAAAACCAGTCAAGAAGTAGAATCTTTTAAGTCGATTTAAATAAGCGACAGAAATTCCATTTATTAATTATATCATCCGCGTTTTTTTCAAGGATTTCCAGTTCGACGTCTAGCTGACCTTGTATCATGTCTTTAATATCGTTGTGTTGACACAGTTTCAATTTTCGTTTTATGATCAGTTATAATAATTCATGAGTCTTCTTTAAAATTTGTATTTTCTGAATATTTTAGCACAAAGTTTCGTCCAATAGATAATACGGCCAGTCAACAATGCTCCTTTCCCCCATTGGAATGTCATTCAAAACGTTTCTTCACATGAAACACTCTAATAAGTACAATTTTGCTTTGTTAAATTTTTAAATGAACTTCAGTTTTCGGTTAACATTGTATCACGAACATTTGATGAGAGAAAATTTGATGAAAGAGAACTCATCACAAATTGCGAAAAAAACGTTTTCTCCGCGAAATTTAACCCATAGACCTAAATTAAGTCATAGCAATTTTTTTTTAAACTTTCTCTCTTTCTGATCTATCTACGAGTCCGTGAAAGATTTAACCCCCCAAAGAAGACATTGCACAGATTTTGAATGGTCCATGTGCAAATATATTCTGAAATCATCTAAATATATTCTGAAAGTCCCTATATATTTTGGCCGTTTTTCATTCTTTTGGAGGGGTGGGTCGGTTAAAATATTCAAAAAAGTATCCTTACGTGCTTTCATAAGCATGCCGTGATGAAAAAAGAAACTACTCAGGGCTCCATTAATGTAAACATTATGCAAGTAAAAAAACAAGTTGAGAATTAATTGCAAAGGCACTTCAATAAGCTTGTATACTCTGGTACTGGTAGAAGTCACATTGCCAAATCCTGTGTTAACAAATTCCAGTAACGGTATGAAAGTTGTTTCATGGTCTCCTTTTACAATTGCTCACCAAGTTCATTCAATAATCTTCCTCCGAGTAATTAAGAAGGAATCTACAAGACGTTTGAGTAACAAGTGGAAAAAAACTTTGTACCGAGATTATTCACATCGTATTGCAAACGGCTGTGCGACTGTTTTAAACATCTTCTCAAAGGAAATTATTTCTAACGACACCAAATGTCGACTGAAACAGATTTTGAAGTTCATATGAAATACTTGAAATTACTGGTGAAATGAAGCTGATGATGAAGGTTTACCTTTGCTTGCACAATTTCTCTAAACTTTGAAACTTATTTTCCCACATTTCCATGGGAAATGGTTTTCGGTGTTATTTCAAGCAACTATTTATATCGTAACCTTTTAGAAAATGCAGAAAGGACTGCAAGATACTTAGAATTACTCTGGATGGAGCTTTTTGTCCAACAAAAACTGAAATTGCTCGATTTCCTCTCGGATTTTGTCTTAATTATTATTGTAGAACTAATTAATGATTAGATCTGAATAAGGCAACTTTAATTATTCTATGCTCAATTCAGTGGAACGTTTTCATGTGACGTCATCAAACGTTTAAATCCAAACGTAAAGAACCACCAGAGTTTCTATCCTCATCAGGCATAAGAGGTGCGAAAATTATACACCTTGACAGCATTTCAGCGCAATGGTGTCCTTCGTTTGGTAACAAGTGCATTTTGAATTTTAGAGTTATAGCAGTGAAGAACATCGCGTTTGTCGAAAAATATATACTTATCTCATGATTTTTAGTCCTTCGTGAAATAAAAGTAGCAGTTAAGTGTTCATATGTTGGTTTGTGCAGAATAGGCAATCAATGGCCTAGATAACCAAGAAGATCCAGATTGTCACACTATTTTCCGGCTGCCATATTGGCGAATCTTTGCTGAGGTCATTTTTTTACATTTTTCCTCATTGACATACTACTATGCACGGAGAAGGTATCACGCTAGACACGAATTGACTACAACAATTTAAAGAGCTTGTGAAATTTAGTAATTGGTGAAACTTTTGGCTCTTTGGCTGAAATATTCGAGGAGAAATTGGCCTTCAAAAACCGCCAAATTTCTGGGTGGCCAACGCCCTAATGAGCATTTACATTCTTTGTTAAATTTTGAGTTTTTAAACCCGCTTCGCTCAAACATTATTCAATACATCGAGCTCAAATTCCTTGACACAGTTGATCGTGCTATGCCCTTTCAATATTCAGAATTTCCATCAGAAACTGTATCACTTATGGGGCAAATATTGTAAACAAAGATTCGCCAATTGGTGTACCACGGAGGTACACCAATACGGCGGCACCATACTGAGCTCTTTAAATTTGTGCAAAACATTTAGGCAAATAACTGAAGTTTGGGACGGCGCATAGACCTAAAACCTGGAGAGGAGTCTTCTTTATTTATCTTCAATAAGATCAAATTTCCTTGTTTTTTTCCTATTGCACGACAGTGAAAACGATCTATTGTAGTCCGGCTCTCTGACTAGCTGTGCGTTTCCAAGATTTTTTTCAAGATTTAAAATCCTTCTTTACTCGACAAAAACAAACAAACAAACAAACAAACAAAAAACAGAAGAAGTCCTTTTTAGAGCAATCTTACTTTTAATTTGGCTCATTGTGATACCGTCAAGAGTTATACGGCTGTACAAACAGTACGCTTACATGAAGTTTGCAATGTATGAGAAGTGACGAACTGGAAGATTAAAATCTTTCAATTGAGATACTTCACTTTTTATTCTCGAGAATACTACTCAAATGCAAAGGATATATACATGCAAAACGACAGTTCGATGTATCATTTATCTCGGCTTAATGGGAAAACTAGTGAGCATTCACGAGATGATTTTATTGATAAGCTGCGGCCATGTATTAATTACTTACTACCCCTTCCTCTTCATTTAAATTTTTCTCAAAAAGAAACCACCATTGTTCTCAATTTAGCAAAATACTTTTTTTCCCTTATCTCAATTTCCACAACTTTTGGTTATGGTCTTCATCAATGCCTTGAAAAAAACAAGAATTACGAGAAATAATATTCGATGGTTTCAGGTTGACCTTCAGCATAACGAACTGAGTGGTAACTTTTAACACATCCCATGCTCAAAATGTATATTCTCATTACTGGTTTTCTCATATTGTTTTAAATGTTAACTCTGAGAATTTAGTTTTTCAAAGTGGTAACTCTTAAGTACATCCCATGCTCAAAATGTGTATTCTCGTTACTGATTTTCTCATATTGTTGTTAATATTAGTTCTAAGAATTTGGTTCTTCATCAAGACAATATTTTCTAGTTTATCAGTTTCTGAAATTTTCATAATTCTTTCGCTGCAACTGTCAAAAGTTAACGAGAGTAGAAATAATGTACTTATCTGAGATTTGATGTTTCCAATAGTCAACTTGTGCCAGAGTCCAACGGTACATTGCGATCCAAGATGGCCACCCTTTCTGTCAACAGTGATATATCAGCCGCCTGGAGCGAGAGAGACAGAAAAAAGAATATTTAATCAACACTACCTTGTCAACTAATACATTTACAGCAGTGTTAGATACAGTTGATAACTATGTAAATTTTCAGAAAACAGTAGTGCTTTGATATGTTTTCGAATTTTAGCATTTTCTTCAAAAATGAAATAGAATTCCCATGGAATCCACGATGGGTTGTATTGTTCGCGCTTCTAAGAATCAAGGACAATGCTTTCTAACTTGGTTATAATATAAGCTTGCTATTAAAATTGGATTTAATGATTATTAAAGAATCTTTTTTATGAATATTTACGTCGTGGTATTCTCCTCTTCACCTAAACGTTTTCAGACGCTTAAAATTCCAAGAACGTAAAATGAAAAGTGCAAGATTTTCCTTCACATAATAACTCCACCCTCCACGCTTTTGTCCTCCACGCGTTTGTCCTCCCAAACAAACGATAGTCTCATTGTAATAATTATTATCGAACATAATACAGTGCACGTGTATTGTACTGATATAAATTATGGCATTTTCTGGACAACAAGACAACCGTACGCTTATATGCAGCAATGGTACAAAACTTGAAAATCTATCAATTTTACAATCAGAATCAAGATTTTTAACACTCTTGGAGTGTAAAGATAGGAAAACCATTTTCTACTTATCTGAGCTGAGATGTTTTTCCAATAGTCATCGATCGTACGCCAGAAGTGAAGCTCTGCACACTGCCATCCAAAATTCAGTCAACGTTGCTGAAATTCAATTAATTAAGGTTGATGAATAAATCCAGAAACTCGTGAACTGTCCTTCAACACATCTTTGGTCATCCTGGAGATAGCAGAGCAAACGGCAGCAACTTTAGTTATTTAAACACCTAGGTTTACTTATGATTATTTCATGGACAGATAACTTGCTCACCCAAAAACTTGTTCGCATGTTGTGGTCAGAAAGTTGAACTATAATAAATGGCCGTCACAAATTAAAACAATCGATTTGGAACAACGCTTCATCTTTCATGTATTTCTATTCAACTTGGTAGCGTAAGAATGAGTTGATAATGAAGGACAGCGGCCATTTACGATAAAAGATATGCTGTAAGGTTGATTTGCTTACTTTTTAAATTAATCCTCTTCGTTCTCTGTGGGACACAAGGCAGCCACAATCCATCTACATCTCTATTTTGTACGATATGTTGTTCCTCATTGAGCTCATGGCAGGCGCCAGGTGGTTTTTGGCCGACCAGGTTTGCTGTTCCCAGTTGGTGTCCATCTCTAGGCAACCATGGGAGGTGTGTGGTCAATCCATCGGATTCATCTGCGTTTGATTTCCATGACAACATTCTGGCAATAAGTTTTTCTGTCAACGGATCAGAGATAAAGAGCAATATTCACTGCTTGCAGACATTGACGTCAATTGTTTTGAATTCAATTTTTGTACAACCAAACAGCTCTTTGTTTCAAAAGCCAATTGCTCTCGTGTTGGCGAACAAATAACAATATAGCTAGCCTAACGAGCTTGCAAATCTTTTCCTGCGCTGAGAATTTTGCTATTTTTTGCTCATTTTCCTCATTGAACTACGCCTATAGGCTCGTCAGTTAGCCTCAGCTCAGATAAATTTTTTTTAGAATTAATAAACGAATTTGCCAGTGTAGTCAATAAGTTAGAAGTTCTTAGATTCTTGCTATGGATTTCAAAAAATTCTTTTTTTAAACAGAAAAACATGATCGTAGGACGATAAACTGAATCATTCTACGAATGGATTATGTCAAAAAAAAAAAAAAAAAACAGTAAAGCTTTAGTGCCACCAAATCGTAAGATCTTGGACTCGGTACACGATTTCCTGTATTTGTAAGATAAATGAAAAATGTTTTAACTTAATGGTACGAAATAAATAAATACGTGTCACTTTTGTCTGTGGGTTAATTTTAAGCAAAAATACGTCCAAACACAAGACTCGTCCATTAAAATTACGAAACATTCAGCACCAAGGCATACAAAATTACCAGCGACATGCACTCATTTTGAAATCGGTCACATTCTTTATTAAATTGCAAACCGGTTCTAATGTCACGTCTGAATGCCCCTAAACTGGACTTAGCTGCAAAACTTCAAAGGATTATATTAAATGAAATCTAGCGACAACTGTGATTCACTTATCTGAACTTCAACGGAGTTGTCGTCAACATGAAACTTGCCAGGAGTCCATAGCTGGTCGTGCTACACTTCATTTGAATTGGTGAATGACGCCTGTCACTCCAATTCAATTCCTTTGGATACAACATTACTGCCTCTGGTCAATCCTTGTGAAAAAACAGGAAAGTCATGGTTAAGTTTTTCGCGTGTTGACTCTAGCAAAACTGACTTGAATGAGTATCAGTATCAGTTAACGGGAGTCTATCGGCCTTGCACGTAACAAAACTCCCTCAAAATGTGGAATAACACTTTTAAACGACTACCAACAAAGTGGTGCACTGCAGTGGGAACGAACTGAAGATTAGTTATAGGTTTTGATATAACTACATAACTGTTCTCTTCGTATCAGAGCAAAGGCAAAGGCGGTTGGAATTTTCTCTTTTTATAACAGTTAAAAAGAGTGTACATGGTGGCGCTCCGAGGTGACGAAACAAATTGCGAATGACAAAGTCAAACGGCAAACCAAGTAGATTATCAAGCTGTAAACAAACATTTTATTAAAAATAATCATTCAGTTACCCACAAGAGAAATGTTTGGTATTCGGTTTTTCAACTTCGCCTAAATGCAATCTTCGGTGTCAAGGAAAAACACATGCACCTCGAAGCTTTCACAGCATTGAGGAAAGTTTTATTATACCATTAAATGATCAAATTGAAAGACGGGGGAAACAGCTAGGACACGTAACTAGCTATAGAAAATGTAGACTTACGTGAAGGAAGCACATCGACTAAGATGTCTTCGCCCTTGCCTTCAATTCAACGGCGATAAATAAAGAAAATATGGACTTGCCTGAAGGGAGCACAGCGACTAAGATGTCTTCGCCCTTGCCTTCAATGCAACGGCGACCGACGCTAAAATGGGTGTGTCATTCTACACTTCTTTATATATACCCACATTAAAATTCATTACAGCCACGAGAAATATGCTTTGAACAAAAGAAATGCATCCCACGTTAAGATTGTGTGCTTTGAATTGTGAAAAATGAGCAACTTGGGAGAAAAACACGCACGTGAAAGGAATTTTGATCCGAATATGCTATGTTTGTAGTTAATAGGCCAATTTTGATATATTAAAATTGTAACTTGGCTCCGCGAGGCTTAACGGAAAATTAAAAAAAGAAGTTAATTATTCATCAATTAGACCCGAGGCGGTCTCTTTTGTTTTATTCTCCTAAGCCTCGGAGCTAAGTAAGACATTTAATAAATCGAAATTGGCCTCTAACTGTCGAAAATCCCATAGACAAGAACACCGCGGTGAAGCGTCGTAAAACGTACTTTTGGTCCAGCTAAATAATTACAGTTGCGTCATAATTCAACTTTAATAATGACGAAATTTATGCGCGCGCAAATTATGACGCATACTCAATTTTCTTACCTCTTTTTCACGTCTTTGGAAATTATCTTTGGAAGAAAAACTTTACTCTGACAATGAATAAGCTTACGCAATCGCATGAAGATCTAACCGTCGATACAACCAACATTTTTAATTTTGAGCGTAAAAATTCCTGCGGACGAAGTTCGCTGGAAAGAACGTGCTGCACTACGGTATTTTAATTTAGCGCTTCTATATCTAGAATTTAGTTTCTTTGTAGAATTTAAATCTTGCCATTTGTTCGGTTTCTTTTTAACATTTTCTTTAGTTCTCATAATTTCTCGTGATTTTTTTTTACGGAAATAGCCAAATTTAAGCTTATTTAAAGGAGCTCAGTCACGGTTTGCGCAAATTGAAAAGTTTAGCCTCAATTTTTCAAATTCGTCGCTTGCAATCCGTGTTAATCTTCTCCATCCTTAGCCATCCTTGTTCCTTTATTGTTTATCATTATGTCTTTGGTGTTTTTCTATCTTATTAAACTGTTATTTTTCAGGTTTCCTGTACCTTCCGTATCTGAAGGTTTATCCTGTCCATTTGACGCGGTGAACCAGCTTTTTGACTGCAAAAGTACACAAAGGAAAGGTTAACAAAGATTGCCAGAGATAAAGTTCGACAGACTGTAAACAACAATTCTATTGTCGTTCAGTCAAGCATAATCCAAAATCACGATGCGTAATTTGCACTGGTGTTACACTTTTTGCACTGATGTTACACTTTTTGCACTCGTGTTACACTTGAACGGCACTGCTCTCAGCCAATCAGAATCGTTTAATTTTTTCATGTATATTATTAATTTTGTAAGTACACTCAATCCTGGACATAAGTGCACTTGTTCGCGATACAGCTGGCCTTCTTACAGGGCTGGGTGACTTAGCTCAATATGTAGTTGTCATAAAACATTCCCACTGCATGTAATTCTCTTGGGCTACAGTGTAAACGTTACAGAAGTTTGCAAATGTATTACAACATTCTTTGCATTAATGTACTTGAGAGTGAATGAGGGTGAATGATGGTGAATGAGGGTGAATGAAGGTGAATGAGGGTGAATGATGGTGAATGATGGTGTATGAAGGTGAATGACGGTGAATGAGAGTGAATGATGGTGCATGAGGGTGAATGATAGTGAATGATAGTGAATGAAGGTGTATGAAGGTGTATGAAGGCGAATGGGGGTGAATTAAGATGAATGAGGGTGTTTGGAAGTGCATGAGGGTGAATGATGGTGAATGAAGGTGTATGAAGGTGAATGATGGTAAATGAAAGTGAATGAGGGTGAATAATGGGGTATGAAGGTGCATGAGGGTGAATAAGGTTGAATGATGGTGAATGAAGGTGTACGAAGGTGAACGAGGGTGAATAGTGGTGTAGGAAGGTGCAAGAGGGTGAATAATTGTGAATGATGGTAAATAAAGGTGAATGCGGGTGAATGATGGTGAATGAGGGTGAATGAAGGTGAATGAGGATGATGGAGTATGAAGGTGAATGATGGTGAATTAAGGTGATTGAGGATGAATGAGGGTGAATGATGGTGTATGAAGGTAAATGAAGGTGAATGATGGTGTATAAAGGTGTATGAAGGTGGATGAGGGTGAGTGGAGGTGAATGAAGGTGTATGAAGGTGAATGAACGTAAATGTTGGTGTATGAAGGTGAATGAGGGTGAATAAAGGTGAATGAGGATGAATGATGGTGAATGAAGGTGAATGAGAGTGAATGAGGGTGAATGATGGTGAATGAGGGTGAATGAAGGTGAATGAGGGTGAATGATGGTGTATGAAGGTGAATAATGGTGTATGAAAGTGTATGAAGATGAATAGAGGTGTAGATAGGTGAATGGAGGTGTATGAAGGTGAATGGAGGTGTATGAAGGTGAATGAAGGTGTATGAAGGTGAATGAGGGTCAATGAGGGTGAATGAGGGTGAATGATATTGTATGACGATGAATGAGGATGAATGATGGTGTATGAACTGAAGGTGAATGAAGGTTAATGCGGGTGTATGAGGGTGAATGAAGGTGAATTAGGGTGAATGAGGGTGAATGATGGTGAACGAGGGTGAATGAAGGTGAATGAGGGTGAATGAATGTGAATAAGGGTGAATGCAACTGACTGAACGTGAATGAGGGTGTATGAAGGTACATGAGGGTGAATGAACGTGAATAAGGGTGAATGCAAGTGACGGAACGTGAATGAGGGTTTGGAAATTTCGTTAATTAAAAACGCCAATTAAAAGCAATTTACTCGGAGTTCGGGTGTTACTGCTATGTCGTTTTAGGCTGTCGTTCTTTCTCTGATCATTTTAATTACAAGAACGAGTTCTAGAAAGAAAATCGTTCTAAGTTCATTTGTTAAGCGTAATGAAAAGTTGATATTGTTGGTTTGTAGCCTTACGTGATCTGAAGGAACGCTACAGTGATTAAATTTGTATTTGTTGATTTCGACGGATCGATTTTCGGTTAAACCTTTTTATTTGTGCCAGCACATTTAGTGCTTTTTCTCCTGCTAAAAAGTCGGAAAAAGTAAAGTAAACAAATCCTAAAAGTCATAAATAAGAGGCATCGACAGTGCGAGTGTCTCGGTAAGCTGTTAATTTGAACAATTACTGTGCTGGACGGATTGCTTTCCTGGTTACCCACGTACTATACATAGTTCATTGTGCGCGAATGTTTCTGTTTCAAACAACTGAAATGCTCAGTGCTTTTTCCTTTTTTTCTTCAGTCTTAAAACTTAAGGTTAAAGTTAGGCTAAACCCTAAACTGTTTTGGCGGCCAACCTATTTTTGGCTAATTGCTTAATCAAATTATATATATATTTCATTGAAATTCGCTCCTCTGTGACCGACTTCCGCGAACAAAACAAGATGGATGTTCGCTGTTCATTTAAGACTACAATCCTGGTCAAAAGTGTTGGGACAGTTACGGCAGATGACTTCACAGGCAGCCTCTCTTAAGACCAAAACCGCGCAAGCCCGCCTACCCCCTCCCCCTGTCAATGTTGATAAAAATCTTGAAGAAAAAAAATCCTTGACAATAGCCTCAGAATAGCCTCGTTTCAAGAGTTGTTCGCCTCCTAGAACAGTATTCTCGAACTAAAGAGACGATAAGATAGATATTCACGTCTTATTCCAATAATAGCGATTTTTCAGCAATCGCGTTTGGTTCCAACACAACTGTCTAACCCCTTTCTATTGTCCCTTTTTCCTTTTTTCCCACATCCAATCTAGTCTTCAGAATAGCTTCATTTTCATGCAACATTGCTAGGGGAGAGGGGGGGGGTCAATTGTACTTGCTTCCATTCATCTTTTGTTCTAAAACGTTAAGGACGTAGTTGAAATCGTGGGTTTCAGCGCGCAAAAATGGGAGGTGTCCCAACAACTTATGGCCAGGATTGCAGGTTTACACTAGAGGAAATTGTTCCGGATTCGTGATGAATCCAGAATGTTTTAGTGCCGGATTGATTTTGCCATTTACACAAAAGTGGACGAAACCGAAATAAAAACCCCCCGGTTTGGTCGTGTCTCCGGAGATTTTGAATCCGGAATTTAAAGTGGGAACTTTGAATCCGAAAACTTTTGAATCCGGAGAGTTTTGTCGTGTGAAC
This sequence comes from Orbicella faveolata, assembly GCF_042242905.1. Classification (NCBI taxonomy): domain Eukaryota; kingdom Metazoa; phylum Cnidaria; class Anthozoa; order Scleractinia; family Merulinidae; genus Orbicella; species Orbicella faveolata. The sequence goes on along the minus strand of NW_028301536.1, from coordinate 30,062,605 downwards.
GATTTTCTCTCGAATCCAGATATTTTTCCGCCTGTGATCTTTTGAGTTTGCGGTGGAACGAAAATGGCGGATTACATGATCCAGTCGTAGTCGAGTCGTAGGCGCATTGATGGCCATTTGATGGCGGTCGCTGGGTGATTACCTCGTGCTGTTTCAGGTGTAGATAATCACTTTTATAATGGGTAATGCCATACTCCTCAGAAACCGTGCCCAATTTATACTTTACTGCGCAGATGACGACGATGGCACGATCGAAAACCTCGACGGTTTTCGACCCTAAACCCTAAGTAAATACCTGGAGGAACCTGGCATGATGGACAACAGTACCGTGGTCAGCGAGTTGAAAGAAAACTTCAGACTGTCTCAACCTACCCCTAGCCTTATTTTCGGAGGCATTTTGTTTCTCGTTGTCGAGGCAACAAACTGCTTGTTAACCATTCCATCATGAATGTTCCCGGAGTTATCGTCGTGTATAAACGATTAAGAATCCGAATATCCTTTCACTGTAAACCCCTACTAATCCGAATACTCTAAAATTGATGAATTCGGGAACTCCTTTATTGTAAACCTAGTCCTAGATCGACCACTGTAATGTTTATTTGTCTACCAGTGTTTTGATCTGCAAATTTCAGTTAATTGATCAAACAACCAAAGTAGAAAAGATGGATTTTCTTCCCAGTATGATTGAAACTTAAACGCAATTTCTTCCTCGGCTAATTCAATTCAAGAAATTCCGGGTTTTCTAGCTGAGTTTGAGCATATTGTGTAGGTACAAATTTTCTACACAGCTAGAAGAGCTGAGATGCCGTCACGCAGTTAGTAGTCTATAGAAATTATGGTATTTCCACTTGACTTTATTTGTCAGTCAATGATTCAGTTGCCATAAATCATAGAGGATTGGTTAAGTGTATCTCTGAAACTGCTACTGTGTTGTAAGTTATCAGTGAAATCAATAAAATAAACAAGTGTTAAAATCATTTCCCGGAGTACTGTAGTAACGTTCTTTATCATGGATGTCGTGGGTGTCGCAATGCAAATGAAAAAACATATATATTTATACTAAGTTAAACAAAAAAAACAAAAACAAAAAACAACATAAAAAACATTTTCCATTATTTTATCCACACAACGTTTCAAAAATTGCTTTCATCGGATTGCTGGAAACGAATATTTTACTCGAGAGTGGCTATCCGCGTCACGCAATTGCTTGCATTCCAACGGCGGATTTTGGGCAAAATCTATGAGAAACACAGGCCAAGGCGGGCGACTTGAAACCATTTGCCCAGAGATATTTTTTGATATCCTAACAGGTGGGTGTATATTTAACCCGTAGAAAGTGTTTTTATGGTATTTAAAGTTATAGCCCATAGAAAAATATGGCGATGTTTTTAAGCAATAATTCTCTTGCGACATACTGTAAAATTTTGCGTTTCAGTTTTACCTCTTTTCGGGCTCAAAACTAACTTTGATTTATTTTATTTTTCGCTCAGTCATACTACCAAGACCTGAACTGAATATAAAATCCATTGAAAGATTCTCAAGTAGTTGTTCTGCGGAGCGCGAAGCAATCAAATATTCGGAAAATTCAGCAAAACCGGAAGTAGATTTTGAGCCCAGTCGGGTCGAAATCGTTTTTGGCGTATTTCTACCAAAGAAAGCTGTATTAGCAGAAACTAACTATGGTCCGTTTCTATTCTTACTAGGACCTATCTATGGACAAAATACAAGCGAAATCAATTTTTCGACCTGTGCCATTGATAGGCGATTTAGGTCCATTTTTATAGGCATTCACTCTTAACACGGCCCAATAGGCCCAGGGAAATCCATATTTTGGCAAATCACTGCACCTGCCCTAATCACGTTGTGTATGCTAGGTTTTAAGTTCTTACTTTCCTGAACGTTTTTTTTTTATGAGTGCTGCTAAGGTTTTCCCGCGTTACAGATTATCGGTAAACCAGTACCAGTCGGTCTCTTTTTTTCCTTCGGAGAATTTGGTTTCTTTTTTTTATTCCTTATCTTATTTGTTGAGCATTGCACGAACAAAGCATTTCCATGACGTAAGCAAAACTGACATTTGTTCCGGCGAAACTGAAATAAAAACCCTTCCGTCATACGACTGTTTCAGACTGTTCCAATATTTCAGTTTTATCCGGCTGGGCTCGTTATCGAAGGGTAAGGAAACGATTCCGCTGTTTTGAATTTTCTTTGGCTGCGTCAGTACGTACGATTCCAGAATGTTTCGTGTTCTGTACGAAATACTGTTGATCTCTATTATCGTCATCGTCGTTGAACAAGGTGAGTGAAGAAAACAGTATTTGTAACCAAGCGAATTTTGTTGAGTCTCTTTAAAATGGTTTGGTGAATCTGCCATTATCTCTTTGCTTTGAATTAAACTTGGGACTCAGTCTTTGACGTTTTAAGACTTGCATTAAAACACTTGCTTATTTGGCTATAGCATGGGACGTTTTCACTCACCTTGCTCAAAATTTCTATAATCACATGATGAAACTCAGCCGGCAGGAAAGCATTGGTATGGCTGCCTGAATCGGTCAAAATAACGAGCAGAAACGGAATTCTATCCCAAAATGCCCCATTTTTATTCGAATCGTACCATGATTGTAGCCCTAGTGAACGGAAAATGTTTCTGGATTGTTTAATGTATCCAAAATGATTGAAATAATTCATTTATCAACCTCGATCAAGAATCAACAGAAACTAGTAGAAATTATTTTGTAAAGCATCCAACAAAATTATCTGAAGAGGTGATTTCTTTTCTTTTTGTTTACAAATAGAGTATCATGCCTTCGCATACAAAGACGTGTATGTATCACGCCATCGCGGAAACGATTCTTACAATTGTGGATCAAAGAATGAACCCTGCAGAACGCTTGCGCGAGGCATACAAATGGCTGACCGGAATGACCGCATTTTGTTGGATGGATCATTTACTAAGTCAGATCCCTACAACTGTGGAATAATGAATCTTGAGAAAAAAGGGAAAAACAAATTTTTAAAAGATGAAAATTACACTATAAACGTTAAAGTCAGCCTGAAAATCATTGGATTTCCTTCGTCGGCTTTCATTTCATGTGACGACTTGCTCCGCTTCACGGGTCCATCCGCGAAGAAGGAAGAAATGGACGTTAACTTCACAAACATTGTGTTTACAAACACGTCGATGGTCTTCACCGATTCTTCCGTTTCCTTTGTAAACTGTAGCTTCCTGCAAAGTTTCAATCCAATACAAACAAAGCTGGTTTTCCACCAAAGTGCGACAGTGGCTGTTAAAGGCTCCTTGTTCTATAAAAACACAGGTTGTATTCGTCTGGCGCTGTTCGAGAGCGATACACAAGCGGCTATCCACTTGGACAATGTAAACTTCATACAAAACAGACCTCCCTCGAACAATGAAGGAAGTGGAATCTCGATATATGGCGCATCTCGTACTTTAATGCTACATATAGACATTAATATTTCTTGTAAAAACGTATTATTTTCCAACAATGTAGGTCCTCTGATTACCAACAACGTTTCATTTTCTGAAACCAAAGAATTTTATCAGCGCGTTAAATTCGTCAAAAACTCTGTTTTACTGAATGCTTCGTCAGGAAAAGGTCTGTACTTCTCTGAAGGAAGAAATGTAACTGTTGTTTTTGATCACATAGTATCGACGGGAAACGCTGCCAATATCAGATGCGTTCAGTTTGACTCAAGTGCAGTAAAGCTAAAAGTCTTCAACTCTGAAATAAACGGCCACTCTCTGGCGGCGCCCCACTCTGGTGCAGGTATCCTCATACAGGCAGTAAGATCAAGTCACGTGTTCATTAAAAATTCGTCGTTTAATGGAAACACAGCAGCCCATCGAGGTGGAGCAGTGGCGTTTAACGTAACCGGCGGTGTAATAAATGTGACTGTTTGCAAATCAAATTTCACAAACAACTCAGCCCTGAATGGCGGAGCGTTTTCCGTCAATAGCCAACTCGGATTTGTCCTCGTCGACCTCGAGCACGTTTCGTTTCGAAATTGTCGTTCCAATCGTACTGGCGGTGCTTTGTTTATAATTAAGAATAGACTCGTACAATTTAGGGCTAGGTTCTGCTCATGGATGTCTGGCACTGCACAAGTGGGATCTTCAATTTACATCTCTTCGTTCCCTACGATGACACAAAGTAACGCTACGACAAAACTGAAGAATTGTAAGTTTGTTAATAACAGCGACATGCTTCTTGGAAGCGTTTTTGTGATGTCCAGTGTCGGATCAGTGGAAGTCTTTCAAACTCGATGGAACAAAAATAGCCGGGCCTTTGCTGTGGTGTGCAACTGTCGTGTCAATTTCACGGAAGTGAACGTAACTGAATGTACTGGCACAGCTTTTCATGGCTTGTCATCCAAAAGGAACCGAGACAGTATGAAGCTGCATTTCGAAAGATGTGTGTTTCGTGGAAATAAGGAAGGTGACATCTATGTTTTCGCAGAAAGCCGTTATCTACAGCTAACTTTAGAATCGATAAAGTTTGTTGAGAAAAAGAATGTAAAGAAGGAAGAATGTAATGCGGTGTTGGTCAAGTTGTACGAAACCGTTACCTCTGGATCCAAAATAGAGTTACGCAACGTTCTTATTGAGGAGTTTGTTGGTTCGGCTGCAGTGATTCTCAAATCTCTCAATAGCAATACAACCAACACAGTGACAATAACAAGCAGCACGTTTCGTCGGATACGAAGTTATTACTCCGAAAAGTACCACTCAGAAACAAGCCCGCTATCAATAGTCCTGCCCCTTGATAACCTCGATCAAAGCATTTGCTCACGGTCGTATCTGAGTTATCAATATCAAAATACGATAATTATCGAGAATACTTCATTCGTCGATAACATCGGACGAGTGGCCGGCGGGGTCTACCTTACAAATGGTAACGTCACCATACGCAATTGCACCTTCGAGAACAACTTTGCTATCAATAGGGGTGGACATGTTCGTATTTCGGATGGAAGTGGAAGCATCCGGATTGAGAATTCCACCCTCAAACAGAAATCGCAGGAAATTGTTTTTACTGGCGAGACGTTCGTCCATGATACATCGATTTATTCCGAGAGTACAGGCCAAC
>NW_028301536.1:29210000-29222500 GCF_042242905.1 Orbicella faveolata | reverse complement strand
GTCCCAACCAAGATGTTTGATCATTGGAGTAACATGACTAAATCTTGAATAGTCATTTAATACAAATCTTGCTGCTCGGCGTTGAACCATCTCTATTTGAGTGATGTTCTGTTTGGTGAAAGGGTTCCAAGCGCAACACGGATATTCGAGTTTTGGGCGGACTAGCGTGCGATAGGCCGTATCTTTGACTTCAGTATCACAACCACTTAGAATACGACGCAGTAGCCCAAGAGTAGAATTTGCCTTTTTACAGATCTGATTGATATGCTCGTTCCAGGACAGATTGTCTGTCACGGTGACTCCAAGGTACTAGGCTGAGGAAACTCTAGAAATGGGCTGGCCAGCCAATGAATATTGGAACATAGTTGGAATTTTCTTACACGTTATACCAAGTTGATAACACTTCTTGACGTTAAAGTTAAGTTGCCAAGTGTTTGACCAGAGTGACAATTGTTCAAGATCATCCTGCAGAGCCCAACAGTCCTGTACTTCACGGATTTCACTATAGAGGATGCAATCATCTGCAAAGAGGCGTAGACGTGACTTTACAGAAGAAGAGATGTCATTTATATATAGTAAAAATAATACAGGGCCCAAAATTGAGCCTCGCGGGACCCCGGAGAGCACTGGTTTGGACGAAGACTGAATGCCATTTACTGAGACTGATTGGGTGCGGTTTGACAGAAAAGCTTTAATCCACATAAGCATGTTCCCACGAATGCCATAGTAGTCGAGCTTCATTAGAAGTCTTTGGTGGGGGACAGAATCAAATGCTTTAGAGAAATCAAGCAGTATGACGTCGGTTTGGCTGCAAGTGTTGATTGACTTGGCCCAATCGTGTATAGCTGATATCAGTTGAGTTTCACAAGAAAACCACTGTCTGAAACCATGTTGCTCTTTGATCAAAATGTTGTTACTAGATAAGTGTTTGGCCATATGGCTAAGAACAATGTGTTCCATTACTTTACAGCAGATAGAAGTCAGCGAAATTGGGCGATAGTTGGATGGATCTGATTTGTTTACTTTCTTAAAGACTGCAGTAATGAGGGCTTTGGGCCAATCTGATGGGACGACATTAAGATCAAATGATTGTTGAAAGATGAAAGCGAGCCACGTAGAGGCTGTTTGTGAGATCTCTTTGAGTACTCTTGCAGACAGCTTAATTGAAACGGTTCGGTTGACCAACGGTTCAACAATCCCTTTAACTCAACCGAAAATAGTTTTTCCTATCAGAATCAACCAACCTTGGTACCATTAAACTAAAACTTATTCCCAATAGGGCACGGCATAACATTCCTAACATTTACCATTTTTACCAAGTAAAAAAGTTTTGAAACGTGTACTAGAGCAAACCAAAGGCTCAATTTCACAATTTCTGCATCCCAAACTGGCTCGGTGGGATATGAGGGACTGATAGCATATCTTGTCTCCAGAGGACACGATCCTTTTAGTCAGCACCACAAATCGCAACCTCTGCCCGACCATACTCGTTCCGAGAGGCCGCGCTCATTTTTTTTTTTTTTCTCTTTTTTTTTATTATTATTAATTATCTATTTTTTACAGCACGCATACTTACATTATTAATTACAAAAAACTACGTATAAAACTACAACAATACAGCTACTTACGCTAATTACAACTTGCTCTAATTACAATGCTTGACGGAACAACAGTATTATTTAAACCGCTTACGTTACACTACTTTTTAATCGCGGACAATTACTACAAACTTTTACTACGGTTACTAGAACTAGTGAAAACTGCAAAAAAAACAAAAAAAACAAAAAAAAATGACAAAAAAGCGACAATTTACAGTATATTTAGCTATATTTACAGTTTAACTTGCACCTTTGCTCTGCTAGTTTCTATTTCTATTTTGTTTTTAAGGATAGCCAAGAAAGCGTCTAAGAAATAATCTTCCTCATTTTTTGAAGCGGTGTAAATATAATATTTTGCAATTATTGTACAGAGGTTTAAACCGAGACACAGAGGCACGGTGTCTGTGATGCCGTAAAGTATTTGGGCCGCGCTCATTTTAGTCAGCAACAAAACTCGGATAAATTCGCGACCTCTGGCGACCTCTATCCGGACCCGAAAACTGAGCATGCGTAGAGTAGTCACTTCGCATTCTCAGCCAATCAGGTTTGTCGACAGATCTGACGGAGAGTCCGAGAATCGCGGGCTACTGGTGTTAAAGCGCGGCCCCTGGGGACGAGAATGGAAAAAAAGCTGATTACATCCACCATATCCGCATTAATTAAAATCGTCTCAACCCTAACCTATGATCAGGCGTTCTGTTTAATTTTTCGCCGAATAAAGAACGCCTGGTCTCAGGATATCTCAACCCCCAAAATGGAAATACGACTTATCTGCCATAATCCCAAGACGTTTACAGTATGACATTATTGAGACTGATCTTGGAAGTCCCTCGCTCAAAAGTTATAATTTGGCACTCTTGGCTGCTCTCTTTAGCAGGTCTCAGCTACGCCAGACGAGCACATGGGACGCTTCGTTTGATTCTGTAAACAAACGAATTCCTTTCTCTGTTTTAGGAAGAATGTTTGTGACCCCATGCGACAAAAAGACACTGTAACAAAACGTCACCGGGTCTCGTCCTCAAAAGAAACTTTGTTTATTTCTTATTCGGGAATGTGCTAAGTGTCTTATTAACCTGCTCACTGTGACAAATTCGTTTATACCGGGTTTATACGGCGGGGCTGATTTGACAACAAGTGTTAACTCATAATAAATGCATGATGGAAACTTAACTGGTCTTCGCCTGTCTTTCATATTGGATACTCTACGATGATTTCTTCCTTTGAAAAATGAAACGATAAATGATGATTTTGAGAACTACCAGTCTTAATGTTTCGAATTCAGTTGACTGCTACAGAAATCTACAGGTGGCATTGACGTAGTTAAGGTGTCACGTTACCGCGAGGAAACACAAGTTTGAAGATTTCGCTACTTGACGGCTAACGTATGGACGGGAAAACGACTTCCAGTGTTATCGCGCTTTGGTTAATGTGTCTTATTGTGGCCGCAGAAGCACAAAAGAATGGATTTAGAGGAGGCTCAAAATCGTACGAAATTCACGTCGAGGCGAACAGTATAGGAACTAATCTCCACTACAAACTGCCCGAGTCTAAGGTGAAGGCCGCTTCTAAACAGGACTGGCAGGTGGACAACGATAACGCAGAGATGCTGGCGATGAACAGCCCTGTTTTGGCTACGGTCAATGTTAAACACCCAAAGTTTAGCATGAAAGGACAGTGGCCCGAGTATAAGACAAGCTTTAAGCTTCCGAAAGACGTTAGCGTAGCTTCAAAGAGAACGGATTTTTCCAAGTTTAATCACGGCACGCACAAGAAAGCAGAGAAGAAGTCGGATCAACCCGACGCAGACCTTTCTGGTAGTGGACAAGCCTCCCCGACGAGACATCAGACGAGACAGCCCTCGGGTTCTGGGGGTTTGCTCACAAAATTGGCAGAAGGGTTGTTTAAGGGAAGAAAACCGCGAAAGAAACTGCAACAAGAGAATGGTATAGACATGTCAAAAATAACTAAGCTTCTCCTTCCAATCGCTGGATTAAAGAATGTTGATCTGAACAATTCTCACGTCAGTGATGCCATGAAGGGAGTCATCAAACACGCAAGGAAAGTTGTTGATGAAGCCAAGACCGTTCTTAATGACGCGGCAAATTTTGTAACAACGGTACGGAAGCTTGTTAAAGTCAGTAAAGATCACCCCAAAATGCACAGAAAAGTCGCCAAGGCCAGCTCAGTTGCTAAGGAAAAGTCTGCCACAAGCCAGACTGACTCCAATAGTTTTTCCACCCACGCTTCGAAAAAGTCATCATCCTCATCTCGAGAACGAAGTCAAAAGAACAGTGCGCTGTTTAACGTTGCAGAGAATATCAAACAAAGTGATTTCAAAGGTCGGCAGAGAAGTTTGCAACGAAACTTTGACGCGCACAAACACAACATAAAGGCCAAACACTCGGGCAGTCAAGAAAATAATGAGAAAGTAAGAACAGGAGCGAGTGAGAAAGGTGTCCAAAAACGTTCAAACCTTGATTCTCCCGATAGCATGAAAAGGAACAAAAGAAATTCGCGTGTTCATCGGAGAGGGCTCGCCGAAACATTGGAAAGCATTCTATCTACTATCAACGGACTTAAAGGGCTGTCCAAGTACCATTAAAGTCAACGAAGCGACAGACTTCTCGTAAAAGATAAAAATTAGGTTTACCTCGGTCGAAACACGCGCGTACTGCGAGTAACTGCGTATAGAGGGCTTGTACTTTCATCATCTTCTTTCCTTTGATATAGGGTTTAAGGTATTCATTTTATAATCAGGAAGCGCTATATTTTTTTAAACTAGAACAACCCTGGTAACCCCTCAAGGTATTCGGTATCCTTAACTTTTTAAAGGATCGCTACTGCTTTTGCAATATAACTGCTATTGAAATGCGTTCTCAAAACAACTGCACACATTGCAGACCTACTCATAGCCAAAAATATCCAAGAACCATAGGTACGCAACGCGTGCAAAGCTTACAGATTCAAATGGACACTGAAGCATTTCATGTTTTATTACAGGTAACCCAAGTTATTCACAACTGTAACTATTAGTTAAACAATATCTAGACATCGGGCTTAGAAATTAATCATACAATCAATACAAAAATTAATCATACAAAAAGATGAACTAAAACTTTTTCGCATGGTAATTCACACTCTGAATGACTTGGGAACCTAAGCTTAACTACATTTACATTGGGGACAAAAGAAAACAAAAATCAAGCATATATATTTCTTTGCCCATTAACAAATTAGTTTACAATGATTCAAACTAGCTGATAACAAGTTTACCAGTGTAAAATTCAATCTAAATTTAATTAATCTAATACTACATAATCTAATTTAATATCAATTTATATCTTCTATGTACTTATATATGAATCTATTGCCAGCCTAATCTCACCAATGACAGACAATAGTTTTTACCAGTGGCACAACAGTGGCTAATAGTAATCAAAAGCTCATGCACACCTTAATTTACAATCACGTTTGAGTACTATTTCTTTGAGTGCTTTACTGTTAGAACATAATCTACAGAGAAACATTGTATGGATCAGAAACCTAAAGTGCCAGTTGTCTCTTTTTTTCTGGACTGAAACCACGTTTGACTTTAATGTAAAGTGTTTGAAACAATACTTGAAAGATGTTGGAAAGATCCTTAATGAAAGATCTTTGCAAGGATCTTCCAAATATCTTGGCAAGATTGTTTAGCAAAATCTTGGAAAATCCTTAAAGATCCTTAAGAAGAAGCAAGAACTGTAAAGATTGTTAAAATTTTTGTAGGATCTGGGCAAGGATCAGTGAGGATCTTGATTACTAACCTGCATAAGGTCAATGAAGATATTCGGGGATTCCTGAAGATCCTTGAAAGATTGACACCAGCCAGATGTAGTTCAAGCATAAGCAAGAATAACTTTTAAGAAGTAAAAGAATGTACAGCCAGGAAAACAAAAATTAAAAGCAGAAAATTAGATGTTGTCCAAACAAAGCTTTTTTTTTTCAAGAGATCATAACCTAGCTAAATATCTAAATTTGTATACATGTAACTTGACAATTTCTACTAAAAATGTTAATTTCTGAAGTTTTACTGAGGGAACTCTTCAGAGCAGCCAAAGTTAAGCATAGGATGTGAACTGCATATCATTACTGCAGGAATGGATTTGACTCAGGTTTGAGCAATTTCAATACTGTGTTAAAGCTTTCCCTCAAGACCCAAGACAACCAACACAATTGCAGCAATTATGACAATCAGAACAAACAATAAAATTAGGCACATCTTCTTGTCTTGCCACCACATTCTTTGGCGTAATCTTGTGGACTGTCTGTGAAACACCTGGGACTGAATAAATAATATAATTATAAAAGAACAAATTAACAATTAAAACCGCCCGCAATCATCCATAACCAGATCACATAAAGCCTGTACTTCACTATTCCAATCATGATAAAACCCATTTAATCATCATCATCATCATCATCATCAGTTCTCAAGGCACCAGTAGGCGCGTAAGGCTGTAAACCCATTTAATGCCACTTCATTTATTACAAACTGATCACAACTTTTCAGTCTGGTTAAGATCTGCCATCTTTGATATCTCCAATGTTCATGATAATTTACGTCTAGTCTCTGGTACCTGAAATGATTTATGCCCTTTATGTCCTGAAAATTGCTCTTACAGCACTTGCCAAATACCACATTGCCCCTTGACAAAGGCACAATACTTTTCTGATCTAAGCTTTCATATCAATTTGACTCTGTCTTTGATGAATTTAGGACTTTCGCAGGGGGTTAACATGACAGGTGTAAGACTTCTTACTGACAAATTTCAAATTATCAGCTTTGCCCCAATCCCATTATTCACAGGTGTCTTTATGATTAATTTAAACCCAAGACCTACGCAAAAAAGTTGACATGACTAGTACTAGACTTCCAGCATTGTCCCAAACCCATCCCTCAACTCCCCTCTCCCCTCTACCCCCCTCCACCCTACACCCACAAACAAACACACCTGAAAGATTTGTTGATGAGATCAAACCAAACCCAAAGGAAACCTTGTTGAGTGAATACTACTGCAGCAACCCTTTCACTTCCAAAATTGCAAAGTTTAAAAATAAAACATTTCATTTTACAACATAATTAACCAAAAGTAGCACCATCTGGAACAAGTAAGGGTGGCAAAGGGTTTATGAATGATGCAATAAGGGTGTAAATTTAGTGGGTGATGTACGAAAAGCAACTAAAAGAAATACATGATGCATGAATGTATGAAAAAAGCTGATCTTTACTGAAGGTAAAAGACTATAAGGAGGGGGGTGAATAGGTTTTCTGATCGACAGATTTGGCCTTAAAAACACACAGATTGTGATTTTTGCCGTAAATCAAGCAGATTCGCAGATTTTGAAAACACAGTGGATTGTGGATCAGCTGTGAATTTTGGCACACATTCCAGATTGTGCCTGTCTTGATGTTCGGATCTTGGATCTAAACGAAATTTGGATCATAGATCTTTCTTCAGCCTTAGTCGGTATGTTAATGACTTCATCCATGGCAAATTATTTCTTTTTTTGAATGAAGCTTATTTAAACTCAGGTGTGAGACTGTTATTGGAATTGCACTTTGTCATAGTCATTAAGCATGTTGTCTTCTTTACTATTTGTGCCAAATTAACAGTGGCATTCACATTTACCTTTGAACCTTTACACTTCTGTTTCTGGATGTGGTTGTGGTTTCAGATTTGAACAAAAATATTGGTGGATCAACAGATTTGGTGACAAAAATGCACAGGTCAGTGGATTTGCATACCCCTATTCACCCCCCTCTATAAGTGGTGTCACAAATTTTGTTTCAATTCATGTGCGAAACAAGATCACAACCTCCCTTTGCTACCCATTTCTAATGAAAATAATACATACATTCAATTTGTTGACTGACTAGAAACATGAGTTTCTAGAACAATAAAAGACCCCTGATAGTAGAACATCCTTAAAGAAATTCACTGTCTTGCACAGTAATGTACAAGTTTAAGATGGACTCTGCTAAAAGTTTGAGCAATAAGTGCAAAAGTTATTTAAGTAATAAAAATCTAAACACAGCAAGGTAACTCTTTGAATACTATTTACATGTAAAACATCTTAATTAAATTCATTTCTGTAAGTAACCTGGTGATTAAATTCCTACATGTAAGCATTCACAAGAAAGTTAATGTCAAACCTCGTAAGAATGCTTAAAGCGTGTGTTATTGTGTTTTGAACCAACACAAAACGTCCGTTTTTCTTAAAATATGGATAACTTCAAATTCAATTTTCTCTCACAGGGTCAGCTTGAGAGCTCAAGTCTTGATAAGTTCTTCTCAACCGTATTCAAAATACTACCATGCTATGAGGGTTTCCTGGTAACTTTATTTTTGCCCTTATTGCTCAAATGTTCAGCGAAGACCATCTTAATATTTATAATTATGTAACTAATAAACTTACACTATGATCCAATTCTTCTGCCTTCCCCACAAGAACATCAATCCTCTCACCTCTTTCAAGTACTTTTTCTACAGTAGATAAACAAAGGAAAATACTTCATCTCTTATATAAAAAAAACAACAACAACAACTTACAGCAATAACAAAATAATTGTGATGAAAATATCCTGTCACAGTAAAAACCCGCACATAAGAACCCAGTGATTTAAGAACCTACAGGCTGAAATTTGGCATTTAAATACTCAGAAATATAAGAACTTGTTCAGCACGGCAAAGAAAAATGGGTTCTTATACCAAAAAAAATAATTCCAATTTAGATGGTCTAAATTCTGGATTTTAATTGTGTGAAGAATTTCTGACAAAAAGTTATTGAGTATAATATTTTTGTTTTGATTTACTTTTTTTATTTTCACTTAGGAAATAATCATGTTTTCCATAAAGCTACTAGTGCAATATATATGATCTGAAAATTGAGAAGGTATTAAGAACCTAATCAGCCTGAATTGTGAAAAACTACCCTAAAATACAAGCTAGAACCTGTTCAGCCTGACCTCAAAAATTCTAGGTTCTTATATGCAGGTTTTTACGGTATTACACTGTAATTGATGGAAAACGTATGTTATCATAATCATAGTTTCGGAGATTGAAACAAAAAAACTTGGCATGCTCGACATGAATATCATATAATTTTATCATGTAATTTCAGGCTTTTAGCCAGAAAAAGAGGGCATCCACAATGTCCTATAGCATCTGCTCAAATGAACAATTTGTAAAGCAACATGTGAAAAATAAAACAATCCTAAAAATTAAATTAATTAAAAAGTGGGCATCCACAGGCTACTTGGACATCCATGCATCTAGCTAAAAGCCTGAGTATGTAATTTCACCCAGCAAGCACTTTGTCCAGATCATCCTTTCAAATAAGATGCTTGGAAAAGAAAAAAGGGACTACAACGTACTGTCAGAGGAATCTTGCTGAAATTGGCTTCTAAATTTGAATAAAAGTCAAGCTTGTCTTTTCTCTATCTACACTAGCTCACTGCTAGACCTAAATTTGGTCTAGTTTACCTTTGTAATCAAAACTCTAATAGGAATTACAGGACAAAGGAATTTTAGAAAATTTGTGATTTTGTATAGTGAAGTCATGTTAGAATTTTGATACATTTTGAAAATGGACTATCTAGTACCATGCAGTCACAGCATACCTATGTTTTGAGTCATGACATTTTTCACTTCATTCACCTCTCGTCGAACTTTTGAGATCTGATCTGTATCATCATGGCCAGGATCAGAGAACAAAGACTGGTGAGGTAATAATGCAATAAATAAATATATATAAGTAGACTAGTTTAAACAGACATGCCCTGTAAGGACCAACCATTTTAAAATACACGTTGGTTGGGGTGGTCAAGTTCTTTTTTGCATTTTAACTATTATGTTTTAATCCATCATATAACATGAGTGGAACAGTTCATCAAATGAATGTAGTTGTATTCATGATTGAAAAATGTTACTCTGGTTTAAAACAAATGTAAAAATGTTAGTAACAATTTTTATCTGTAAAAGTCCCAACATTTCGGCTAAAACTTCAGCCTTCATCAGGGGAAAGTGACAAGGAATTTGTAAAAAGGCACGTTCTTATACTATGCAAATCGGCAAATTGGAGCTAATTATGTTCTGTCCCTTAGGGCTAAATTTAAAAATTCGTACTGCAAATGCATGCAATCATCACGGTTCAGCGGATTCCTGCAAGTGTTAATTTCCCATGCTTCTAAAATACGTCTGTTGCGCCAATTTGTGCTTGTACGTAAAATCTTTGAAGATTCCCAGGAGATGGTGTGGCCAGAGTGTAAACAATGTTCCGCTAAAGCTGACTTGTGCGAGTGTTTGTTTACAACCGCTTTTTGATGTTCTTTGAGCCGGGTGGAAAATTTTTGTTTCATTTCCCTGATGTAGCTTTTGTCACAACCTTGACAGGGAATTGAATAAATTGCGCCACGAGTCTGATCTTTCGGGACTGGGTCTTTTGGTTTGGGAAATAAATTGCCGATGGTATGGTGTGGTTTTAAAGCAACTTTGATATTGTAATTGCTTTGGATTCGCTTAATCAGTTCCGTAGTGCTCTTGACATATGCCCTTGACGAACGCTTGCAACTGCACTGGATAACAAAAAAGGTTTCTGCATTTTACCATATGTCAATGATGATGATGACATGCATTTGCCGCACAAATTTTTAAATTTAGCTCTAAGGGACAGGACATAATTAGCTCCGATTTGCCAATTTGCATAGTATAAGAACGTGCCTTTTTACAAATTCCTTGTCACTTTCCCCTGATGAAGGCTGAGGTTTTAGCCGAAACGTTGGGACTTTTACAGATAAAAATTGTTACTAACATTTTTACATTTGTTTTAAACCAGAGTAACGTTTTTCAATCATGAATCAATCACCTGGTTACAAAACCATTTTTAAAATGTAGTTGTAGTTCAATAATCCTTTGGACCAACATGAGAAAAGTTAGTCTCAACCAACCCAGCCAAGTGATCAATGGATTTAACAAGACTGGCTACTCCAACAGACAAGACCTAACACTACAGTTATCAAATTAAGTTCCAACCGAAAAAAGTTGGAAAACATAACAAACATCAAGGAACAAAAGAAAAAATAAGCTATCACTGACACTTCTCATAACTTTACTCTTGACCTTTGATATTTTATTAACGGAAATATGAAATACTATACAGAGTGTCTTTTTCTGATATTGCCTTTGTTGGTAAAATATTTGGCAAAATATTTGACAAAATGTTGATTGTGTGTTGTTCCTATGTTGGCTCAGAGTTTTTGCTGTTGTCTACATGTATATTTGTGAAGACACATAAAATTATAATACTTTTGTACAACCTTAGGAAAGAATGCTATGGATTACAAGAGAATAAGTTGGATGAAGACTAATGATTCTGCAATCTTCTGTTTTCACAAAAAGTCTGCCATTCACCCTTAATTAAAGACCCCTCACCATTTGACTGGCCAGTACTTGTCCAAAATCTCTCCTGAATTCATTTGCATGAGCTGCTCTTGCCCTTTGTTTCAGAGAGCTGTTCACAAATCTGCGTTTGATCTGTATGCAGAGTTTAGTTGAAAGATAAATAGGACATATATGATTAACAAATTTCTCTTAGTTACCTCTGAGGTCTGTTCAACTTCTTGTTCACTAATCTTGGTGACATCCCCTCTGCCCCCCCCCCCCCCCCCCCAAAAAAAAAACATTTATTGAGTTATAGTTTTAAAATTTTTAACTACCAGCTAGTCACCATACTACCACAACTCTGGCCTTGAGGCTGGAGTCAAATTAAAGTGACTCCTTCTAAGAATGGTTAGGAGTCACAGATAAATTTTTGATGTAAAAGATACCAAATTTGAAATATTTGTCAGTAAACCCTGAGATATAAACTAATCAAATAAAGCTGAGTATACCATAAGTTACATTGTACACCTGTCAGCTCTACATCTATCAAACAAAATTTGCAAAGTATTCTGTAAATCAAGAATTGGCATTACAGTGTACCTCCTCTAAAAATGCATATGGCTGTCTCTTTCCAAATTCCTCATCAGCCATGCAAAGGTAAATTATTCCATCATCTACTATTACATGGAAGTGGTAACTTGAAAACAAAACAAAATAAAACAAATTTAGCCTCAGGATTGAGTCTTTCTCTGAGTAAGGGGAGGATAAAAATTCTCACAAAAACCCTTGATGTCTAACTAGTTTAATTTGGTGTTTCATAAATGAGAACATTTCCATTTGTTTGGCACACTCCCTAAGATGGAAGGTTTCTAAACAGTTACCTTTTGAAAAAGGAAAAGAGGGAGAGAGAAGATCCCTGATACAGATAATCCACACTGAAAATGTTCCTAAATTCATCCACAAGTCTTCCATTAATATCAATCTTTGTGAAAATAAAAGAATTTATTAAATCCATTTTGAAATCACTGGTTATCCTTGCAATCTGATTGGCTCTCAGTGGTGCAATTTATTCACGAATCGCACTATTTTTTGCTCCAAATTGCATCTTTTTCTCAGCCAATGAGAATGGGACAGTAAAACAAAACAACCAATCAGATTCCAAGAGTAGTTTAAAGTAATCAATAAAATTTCAGGAAAATGAAAGGCAAAAGGCCATTGTGTGGAGAATTTTGCAACTAGTATTGCCAAAACTTTGTTGTTATTGTAGTTTTTTCCAAAAAAATTGACAAATTTAATTAATTACAGTTTCTGAATGATGATTATGAGTTCCTTCAGGCTGAAGACCTACTTTAATGGAAGTTTCCAACTTTCAGTGTCCATTTTGATGAATATTTTGGCAATTTTTCTTCAACATCTGCTCAAGATACGTATGATAACAAGTCCAGTAAAACATAAACAAACGAAAACCACACAACAACAAATT
>NW_028301536.1:29172500-29205000 GCF_042242905.1 Orbicella faveolata | reverse complement strand
CTCTCCAGCGATCGTTGGATCGCTGCAACGACAATCGCCAAGATAGATTGCATTCGTTCTATCTCAATGATCGTAGCCATTGTATCGATTGTTTAGAAACCGATGGTCGTAAGGATCGCTCACAACAGTTTCTGTAGCCTTAGTAGCAGTTGGCTATACTTTTGCTGTTAATTACTCAGCACAAGTCTCACGTCTGCTAACAGTAATCTCACCTGAGTTTGCTAGTAAGATGATGGAATACGTAATATAAAACTCAGATTTGGTAGACTCGCCAGTAACTTCTATTTCGTTGGGAAGTATTTTGAACAAACGTCTTTTTATTCTTTTAAATTTTTTCCTGGATATTCCGCGATGTTACAGCATGCAATCAGAAATTAGAAAGTACCAGACGTCGAGGAATTCAAGTATATCAAGGGAAAATCATGTCCTCTTGGACCCCTCAGTATTATATGACTAGCAAGGATTTCAAAGTTTGTAATCCTTTTATTAAGATTCACTTTCTATTCATCTTCATCCTTTTTAATCTATATAGTAGATACCGTATGTCTTTTTGTGATAACAAGTTTTTGGCCTGGGAAAGCACTTCTATAAAAAGCTGGGCAAACACTCAGCTCTTGCTGCGAGGATACCGGGATCTGTTACAGGGATGTTATATCTTCAGAGACATCAACAGCACTCAGAACTTGGGTCCAACAGTAGCGTTCAATTTGTAGAACGTAACCAGAACGTAACCAGAATGTAACCATGCAGATATGGCCGGTGTCCCACCACCGGAGACGTAAACGAAGAACAATTTAAGCCTGGTTTTCACTAGTGCAAGCACAAACGCAAGCATTAGGGATGACCCAAGTGAAAACGAAATGCGACGCAAACACAAGCACAAGCAAAATCATCCGAACCTCCCGCCATTTTGAAAAACTGTTCATGCGCGAGGTAATCTGGATCCAGTGTTTTCATTGGCCAAACATAAGCTCGTGTGGTAAATATCCTTGTGCTTGTGTAATGCCTGAGCGGTATTTCGTTTTCACTTGTTGCAGCGCAAACGCAAGCATAAGTGCAAGCACAAGAAAAAGGAAAAATTTGAATCCTTGTGTTTTTGCTTGCGCTTGCGTTTGTGCTTGCGTTTTAACGGTGAAATAAGAATTATCGTGCTTACGCTTGTGCTTGCGTCGCTAGTGAAAACCAGGCTTTACGAAACACCCGTATTTAAACCCCTATTGGCTGCCAATGAGCTCATTGTTGTTCTAGGCTATTCCATCATAGGCAAGTCAGTTATGTTCTCGTAAATATTAACAACTTACAGCTTCAGGTAATTCCCACTACAAGGCGTTTCACGATAA
This sequence comes from Orbicella faveolata, assembly GCF_042242905.1. NCBI lineage: Eukaryota > Metazoa > Cnidaria > Anthozoa > Scleractinia > Merulinidae > Orbicella > Orbicella faveolata. Next base: position 29,203,660 of record NW_028301536.1, on the reverse strand, counting down.
TACAGATAGAGAGGTGGTTACCATGGTTACTAGACTTTCACTTAACTGCTAATTGTTGGCTTTCTTGCTACGAATATCGGCAAATTCTCCCCTCAATTTCTTTTAAATTTCATATTAAATCAGCGTTCTTAGAAAGGTAAATAAAGCGCGCGTATATACCGTAAACTGCCGCTTGTATACGCTCTCGGCTTATACAACTTCGTAAGGAGTTTTGGATGGGTTCATAAACGGAAGGGCTATAATCTGAGGGGGGGGGGGGGTGGGGGGAGGCTTATAAACGGATTGAAAAAAAAATTTTGAAATGAGCTACAGTAGTGTTGACCGAAGTACGTCTTTCATATACTGGTTTTTAATTAATTAATTTTAATTATTTCAATTTAAACTAGTCCGGGCTTATATCCGGGAGGGAGCTTATAATGGGAAGTAATATTTTGTTCATAGGTAGATGGACCTATAACTGGGAGGGCTTATAAGCCGCAACGGCAGGTTTTTCCGCACTATGAATGAACAGGAGCGAGCGAACTACGACAACACTGGAGGAGAAATTAGACGCAAACAGGGCGCTCAATAGTGCAGTCCCTGAACTCTCCATTTTCCGAGTAATATAACGGGAGAGGAGAGAGTCCAGGGAGGGGCATTCTCGTCCCCAGAGGCCGCGCTCCTTTTGGTCATCACCAAGAATCGCGACCTCTGGGAAGGCCCAATTTTCTGAGCATGTTTTGTATTCTCAGCCAATCAGATTTGTCAGACTTGACTATGAGCATGCGTAGAGTGACGGGAAGGAGCGCGGCCTAAAAGGTACCGAAAAAAGCTCTCGCTGTGGACCCCCCTAAGAGGTACCAAAGCCGCTTCCTCCCCCCCCCCCAGGAAATGATCCCCCTATGGAGACGGCCTGAATGGTTAAGATAAACTTGGCATTGTATTAGAAACCAATAAACTGCAGGGGACCGCATACGAAAAACGCTGAGTAAGGACGAAACAGCTGTTGCGATCCTTGTCATGTTGGTGCCTCGAAACGTCTTTCACGTAATAATCGCTGGTTTTAATGTGACGTCATCATTTTCCAAAATTAAAAATTACCAATTCTTCTGAAGTTTTAGTTTCATCAGATATAAGAGCCCCTAATAACTTGACGTTTTACAATGTTTGAGCTCGAAAGGGATCTTCGTTTTGTAATAGATGACGTTTAAATTTCCGAGTTTATGGGTTGCGTGACATTAAAAATGGCGGCTCGGAAGGGCACCAACATGGCGTCTCCATACACAGCTTTATAAATTTGATTTTAAGGAAAACGACCAATTTTTTAAGTTTACAAGACATGTTTCGACAAAAATTCTGTCATCTTCAGTTGAATGATTACAAAGCAAGTTGAATAATAAGTAGACAAAAATGCTAATTAAGACAAATAGTAACAAAAGAACGTGAAAAGGTGTAAATTAAAAGGATAATTTTAGATTTACATGGTGTAATTGCTGATTGAGGCAAGGTAGTTCTTTTTGAATATGAATAGCCTCCTTTATCTTGAGTTGAAAGCTGGTAGTGGCGTGATTTAAAATATGAAAGCAGTCTATTGAACACAATGAGCGACAACGTTCAGAATTCTGAAGATGTTTGAAAATGTGCGAGGCCTTATCAAAGGCTAAGTGCTCACGTACGCGTGTGGAAGAATGTCGGGTGGTTTCGCCGACATAACAGGCATTACAGCCTGCATATTACATGTAAACTTATAAACCACATGTGAACGAAGCCCGGCGGGGATAGGGTCTTTCACACCAAAAAGGTTACCTATCTTAAAGAAAAAACTAATTTGATGTCTAAATCATTACAATAGCGCTTGATTAAGTGTCGAATCTTCTTCTGAGTGATGACAGAAAAATGGCCTATGTACGGCAGCTTAAAGTAAAACGTGGGCGAGGTGGTAACGGGGTAGCCACGGGAACAATGATTGCGAGGTGAAGCTAAAATAATTAGTTAATAACCCAGTAAAGGTTTTCTTACGGTAAACCCTAGTTAGGAAAGAATTAGTGTCACTATTATCAATAAGAACATCTAGAAAGGGTAATTTGCGATTAAGTTCTTTTTCCATAGTAAACCTTATGTTGGGGTGCCTCGAGTTAATGTAGTCAAAAATATAACAGCATCGTGCTCTGAGTGAAATAAACAAAAAGTGTCGTCAACATACCTACGTACTGATGTGAAGTTTACATGAAATAATTCATATATGAACTGCGGTTGTAGATGAAAGTGAAGAATGATCATCACAGTTAATTTTCCATTTTAAGCAATTGGAAAGAAGAAGCCTGAAAAAATCAGGGCTTCAATGGGATTCGAACCCGTGACCTCCGCGATACCGCTGCGATGCTCTACCAACTGAGCTATGAAGCCACACATTGGGAGCGAGGTCAATTAGTTGAGTTCATATTTTCCCGTGAGGAGTGAAATGATGTGAAGTTTATATGAAATAATTCATATATGAACTGCGGTTGTAGATGAAAGTGAAGAATGATCATCACAGTTAATTTTCCAATTTAAGCAATTGGAAAGAAGAAGCCTGAAAAAATCAGGGCTTCAACGCGATTCGAACCCGTGACCTCCGCGATACCGGTGCGATGCTCTACCAACTGAGCTATGAAGCCACACATTGGGAGCGAGGTCAATTAGTTGAGTTGATATCTTCCCATGAGGAGTGAAATGATGTGAAGTTTATATGAAATAATTCATATATGAACTGCGGTTGTAGATGAAAGTGAAGAATGATCATCGCAGTTAATTTTCCAATTTAAGCAATTGGAAAGAAGAAGCCTGAAAAAATCAGGGCTTCTTCTTTCCAATTGCTTAAATTGGAAAATTAACTGCGATGATCATTCTTCACTTTCATCTACAACTGCAGTTCATATATGAATTATTTCATATAAACTTCATATCATTTCACTCCTCACGGGAAGATATCAACTCAACTAATTGACCTCGCTCCCAATGTGTGGCTTCATAGCTCAGTTGGTAGAGCATCGCACCGGTATCGCGGAGGTCACGGGTTCGAATCGCGTTGAAGCCCTGATTTTTTCAGGCTTCTTCTTTCCAATTGCTTAAATTGGAAAATTAACTGTGATGATCATTCTTCACTTTATACCTACGTACTCATACAAAGTAGGTCTCATTAGGACTCTTGTTGACAGGGCCTACAAGATCAACAACACTTGGTTGGGGTTACACGAGGACATAACCAAGCTTACTGAAATTCTCAAAAAGAACCTTTTTCCTGCCCATTTAATTGAAAAAGTGGTTAACCGTTACATCACTGGGATCCATAGCAATCATTGTTCCCGTGGCTACCCCGTTACCACCTCGCCCACGTTTTACTTTAAGCTGCCGTACATAGGCCATTTTTCTGTCATCACTCAGAAGAAGATTCGACACTTAATCAAGCGCTGTTGTATTGATTTAGACATCAAATTAGTTTTTTCTTCCTTTAAGATAGGTAACCTTTTTGGTGTGAAAGACTGCCCTATCCCCGCCGGGCTTCGTTCACATGTGGTTTATAAGTTTACATGTAATGTGCAGGCTGTAATGCCTGTTATGTCGGCGAAACCACCCGACATTTTTCCACACGCGTACGTGAGCACTTAGCCGTTGATAAGGCCTCGCACATTTTCAAACATCTTCAGAATTCTGAACGTTGTCGCTCATTGTGTTCAATAGACTGCTTTCATATTTTAAATCACGCCACTACCAGCTTTCAACTCAAGATAAAGGAGGCTATTCATATTCAAAAAGAACTACCTTGCCTCAATCAGCAATTACACCATGTAAATCTAAAATTATCCTTTTAATTTACACCTTTTCACGTTCTTTTGTTACTATTTGTCTTAATTAGCATTTTTGTCTACTTATTATTCAACTTGCTTTGTAATCATTCAACTGAAGATGACAGAAGTTCTGTCGAAACATGTCTTGTAAACTTAAAAAATTGGTCGTTTTCCTTAAAATCTTTACGTGTCTGCTGTTATCTAGACCTTTTATAAATTTGGGTAAAACACTTTTCTAAATAACGCGCGAATGGAAAACCGCATAGACCTAGATCTTTAGACTACGAGTAGTCCCTCTTTCACTTAATCCGTCGTGCGTGACGCGAAAGAAAACTGCCAGAAAAAAATGGCCGCGCGAAATCCTGGGGGCTTCCTCGTCCCTAGGATTTCGCGCGGCTATTTTTTCTCGCAGTTTTCTTTCGCGTCGCGCACGACGAACTAAGCGAAAGAGGGTCTACTCGTGGTCTATAGATGTTGGAAAGATTGTGTATATATCAATCATCTATTATATCCCAGATTCTTGACTTAATTTATTGAATGGTTACGATTTTTATTTTTGATTGCGTGACAGTGCATGTTAGCCATAGCAACCTCTTTGAAATATTAGGGACCTTAAGATACGAGGACGGGAAGGCCAGGACCGGAACGGCAGTGGACGCGGGAAACTTTCGCGGGTCCCGTCGTGTCGCCAAAAACAAAATGCTTAAGATGTGTATTTTTGCAAAGGACGGCGACGTCAATAATTCAAACATCCTTTAGACTATAAAAAAGATGGTAGAAATCTTATCCTATTAAGCTTAAACGATAGTGAACAGCGATGCTGAATTTATTTTTCTTTATAAGCGAAGCAAACATCTGCCAATATTTTAATAGAGAAACCTGAATTTCCGTATGAAAAAATTAAACGAACAATCTGATCGACCTGCTTCAGATGGCTTTTTACCACTGGAGCGTTTGAGAATTCTGTCGCCGAAGAATCCTGACTTTTGGTGAACATTTCAATTTCCATCTGTAATTGTAACAAGCATTATGAAAATAAAACAAACGTTGCATCAAGTTCCGGGTAGTATAAAAAAACAACTAAACATCAGTTTCAAAATGTGTATTCTATTTGCTCGATAGACGCTCCATGGCATTCATTCTTACAACATTTTATCGACTGTACTTACACTGATGTCTTCTCAATGCATACAGTTTGTATTGAGCTTGCACACTCGTGACAGCGACTGAACAGTGACTGAAACACAAACGAACAGACGAGGAATATTTTTATTCACATTTTGGCATGTCAGCGTGGTATTCTACACTACAATCACCAAAAATGCGAACCTTATAACATTCCTATCAATATAACTAAAAATAAAGTCGATAAATGTAGTGTCGCTATATTGCGTTACAGTCATGCGCACTAGGAGTCGGTCAAGTGAGTAGTATCGAAGATTACTGTAATTTACTGTAAGGGAATAAATAACAAGTATTCACAATCAAGGACTCCATAACTGGCGACGAGGATAACTCAAGCGAATTCCACTACAGCAACACCTCACTTAATCGTCACTTTGATCGAATACACTGGATAAACAATGGCAAAACACGTTCAGTTTTCAACACCACGTGCGCTGGCCGCCATTTGAGTAAGGCGGGAAACCAAAGTTGAACACTCACATATTGTCGTCATAATATTACATCGAAAAATTACCTCAAAAGATTATACTGGACGATCATACAGTTGCCGAAGCGAAATGGCGAATGTCTTACCTCCATTTCCTTCATTTTCAGTCCACGAAGACAACGCTTCAGTCGGCCTACGTTGGAAAACATAGGCACGCAAGGCGTGCAAGAGTTATTTTTTTTGTGAACTATAAGTCTCGGAGATAGGAGCATTCATGGAACTGTTTACAGTAATGATTTGGTTGATTTGACAAGTCTTTTTGGTTGCGATGTACAGCAAGAAAGAAACTGGGAGTTTATGATGTACATACGATGTTACATCGGTAATGGTAAGATAACTAAATAGTAAGCCCTAAAATGTTTGACTGAACAAACTACAGTAATCTGACACGTCTCCAGATTAATGTAGACACCATGTTATTTTCTAACAGGCAATTTTATTCGTTCTTTGATACAACCCACACCGTGATTGGTCTGACACGCGCACATGCATAACTCCCTCACTCACCGATCACGTAGCCCTTCCCCCGGGGGGGGGGGGGACTTCCTTATATGGGCTATATAGGTCTGTGCGGCCCCGAAGGGTATGGTTTTTCAGCCGTTTTGGTCATAAATAGGGTATCGATTTTAGCTCATTTTGGTCATTTTGGTCATAAATAGGGTACGGTTTTTGCACTCTAGCCTTGATATGGGTATGCTTTAAGAAGAAGCCACTTTTTCATCATTATCGAAAAGAAAATCAACAAAAGCCCTTCACAGATTTATATGTTTACGGTAATTTAACATTGGTTTGAACTAGGGAGTTAATTATAACGCAGGTCTGAAACAGGGTTTTGATTTGAGGGTCAGGTCGTAAATAGGGTTTCGAATTTTTGGTCAGGTCATAAATAGGGTAAGGAATATCGCAAATTTTGGTCATAAATAGGGTAAGGGTTTTGGGAAGCGGGCCGCACACCCCCAACCAAATTTTCTGGGAGTACCCCCTCGGGAGCCCTTCCAGCCCCCAAGAGGAATTTTTGCTCAAAAATACTCAAGTTAAGAGAACTTTTCGCATTTTATACGAGTCGTAAGTTTACCCTTTTTACACAACACAACGTAACAACATTACTTCACCGAAAATTGAAAGAGAGAAAAAACGTCTCTGATTTAATTAAATTGCACTTTAACTTGGTGCCACACAGTCTTCAAAGAACATTTGAACAGTTTTCATACTTTTTACCTTTAAAAATATCGGACTGAAAAGAATGTCATAAAATGCCCATCAAATAAAAATATTAAACTGCTACTGCAGAGACGTAAAAACACCCTAGAAATGAAAGCTTCTTTTTCGTTTAATATCCTGGGAACAATAGCCCATAACTTGTAAGCTCTAATTGAATTTACTCCCACATGAAAAACAAAAGTGTCGAGTTACCATTTGTAACTAAAAATAGCAAACATCTCGTGGGAACAAATGGTGACGATTCGTCAGCTCTAATTGAATTTACTACCTTGTGAAAAACAAGAGTGTCAAATTACCCATTGTAACTAAAAAATTAAACTATCTCGTTATATTTGCATGCAATAAGAACAAAACAATCGTTACCTGCACTTACTATCGTAAACGTTAGAACTGCTTCAAACCTAAATAGTCTCGTCTCCTCTAAAACATGTCCTAAGAACTAGAACCGACGATTCGTGACCTCTAATTGAATTAACTCCTTGTGAAAAACAAAAGTATCAAGTTACCCTTTGTAATTAAAAATAAAAATATCTCGTGCCATTTGCCTACTACCCATGAACTGCTTCAAGACTCAAGACTCATCTCTTTCATAACTAGCCACCATTGCACTGAAAATTATGCACTCTAAAACAACCCAATGTACGTATGTAACTGTCACACTCCCCTCCAAACCGGACTAAAAATCACAAACCGGCAACATACACGTCACTCTTTATTTTTCAATTACCAAAGTCCATGTGTTTATACATACCTTGTGTTTCTCACGTACCATTTACCTTTACAACAAGAAATTTGATTGGCTGTTCATAGTAGATCCAATCTGATTGGTGTGACATACATACATCTCTCACTCACTCACTCACTCACTCACTCACTCACTTACTCACTCACCCATTGACCCGTCCATAACATACCCGACGCGCCGACTAAGAGGTATTTTTTTTACAAAAAAATAACTCAAAAATGGCTGAAACGTTTCGAAATGTATCTCGCCGCTCATGATGTGAAAGATGCAACACGCAAGAGAGCGCTGCTACTATACTCCGCTGGTGAAGAGGTCAGCGACATTTTTGAAACACTTCCAGATCGAGGAGAAGAAAAGGACTAGGCGAAAGCAGTGACTTCTTTGAATGCTTATTTTCAGCCAAAAGTAAACAAGACCTACGAAATTTACATGTTCAGAAATGCTTCTCGCTAAATTCGTACTGCACACGGCTGAGGCGTCTTGCTCAAACATGCGAGTTTACCAACGAAGATGAAGAAATCAAGTCACACATAGTCGTGTCCTGTTTATCTTCACGATTACGGCGAAGAGCTCTACGAGAAGACATGGATCTCAAAGCCTTACTCGACTATGGCCGTGGTCTAGAAATGTCTGACAAGCAAGCTAAAGGCATCGAGGAACAGGAAAAGCTAGCCAAAGTAGCAGAAGTCCAAGCGGTGAGAGAGGAAAAGCCAAAGTCGAAAAACAACAAGTGTTACAGGTGTGGAGAAAATTACCCTCATAAAGGACGACCTTGTCCAGCACTGAATGAAACTTGTAAACATTGTCGCAAGAAAGGCCATTTCACCAAAGTATGCCGAAGCAGATTAAATTTCAAGAAAGTCAATACAATGGATGAGAAAGGTGGCGATGAATCCACCGACGAAGAGTACACTTACCGCATCACTCTCCACTCCATGCGTGACAAGATACAACCGTTTACTGCAGTAACCATTGGAGGCAAGAGAGTGAAATGTCTTATTGACTCAGGAGCGGGAGTGAATGTCATCGACACATTACACCTACCTCGAAGAGGATCTATGGCTACCGATCTTCTGAGCCCTTACCAGTCATTGGCAAGTTTGAAGCTGAAATCATGTCGGGAGTAACAAGCAAATCGACGGTCACGCAATTCTGCGTTGTTGATGGATGGGATGGAAATTTGATAGGTTATGAGACGGCAACTGATCTCGGGCTGCTACACATAATTAACAGTGTGTCGACACCCAAAGTCGATAACATCATCCAAGATTACAAAGATTGCTTTGAGGGGCTGGGAAAGATGAAAGGTAGAACTGCAAAATTACATGTTAATGACCGTGCAAAACCATTGGCCCAGAAGTACCGCAGACTACCATTTCACATCCGTGATCAAGTCGAGGCTGAGCTTAAGAATCTAGAGGACCTTGACATCATAGAAAGAGCTGAAGGTCCAACTCCCTGGGTCTCTCCGATAGTTGTGGCCCCAAAGAAGACAGGAATACGCATATGTGTCGATATGAGAGCGGCCAATCAGGCTATAGAACGTGAGCGACATCCAGTACCCACTGTAGAAGACCTGATCGTTGATCTGAACGGAGCCACTGTTTTCAGCAAGATAGACTTAAACCAAGGATACCACCAACTTGGGCTGGACGAAGACTCCCGGAGCATTACTACTTTTGCCACGCACATTGGCTTGTTTCGCTATAAGCGACTGAGTTTTGGAATTAACTCAGCAGCTGAAATCTTTCAGAAATCCATAGAAGAAGTGCTGCAAGGAATTGACGGTGTTAGAAACATTTCTGATGACATAATAGTGTTTGGCAAGAACCAATCCGATCATGATCATGCTTTACAAGCTGTTCTTCAGAGAATGAGAGAAAACAGTCTAACCGCAAACCCTGCAAAGTGTCTGTTCAACCAATCATCCATTGACTTCTTTGGTCATCACTTCTCTCCAGATGGCATCAGTGCAGATGATAAGAAGGTTGCATCCCTCATTAATGCCAGTCCCCCAAAGAATGCAACCGAGGCACGCAGCTTCCTCGGTTTGGCACAATACCTCGCACGTTTCATAAAGAACTTTGCATCCATCTCTGCTCCAATCCGTCAACTCACGCATCAAAATGCTAAGTGGGTGTGGGGACCAGAACAACAACAGGCATTCGACTGCCTCAAAGCCAGCATGGCGACTCCAGAAATCATGAAATACTTCAACCCCTCACTCAAAACGGAGCTGATTGTTGATACCAGCCCAGTCGGCCTGGGAGGAATTCTCACGCAAGTAACAGCAGATGGAGGAACAAACATTGTAGCGTATGCCAGCCGCTCACTCACGGATTGTGAAAGCCGTTACAGCCAAACCGAAAGAGAGGCTCTTGCAGTGGTCTGGGGAATTGAGCACTTCCACCTATACCTCTATGGGTCATCCTTCCAAGTTATCACAGACCCCAAGCCGTTAGAAACAGTCTTCAACAACCCCACTTGCAAAGCAACTGCGCGAGTTGAGAGGCTACAGCTACGCCTACAGCCGTACAAAACCAAAGTTGTTTACAAGCCAGGAGCAAACAATCCAGCTGATTACATGAGTCGCCGTCCGGATCCCACACAATCGCAGGCTTCCAACCATTTATCAAGAGTTGATGCCTATATTAACTTTGTAACCAATAATGCTGTGCCCCATGCCGTTACGCTTCAAGAAGTAAAAGATGCGACAGCAGCTGATGAAACATTGCAGAGTCTAGCAAGAGTGATAGCAACTCAAAAGTGGCACGAGGCTGGAAGAGATGTCGGTCAGTACCAGGAGATCAAGCAGGAGTTGTCAGTATCAAATGGCGTAATTCTGAGAGGGACCCGCATAATAGTTCCCGAGAAGCTACGAGATCGAATGATTATCCTAGCTCACAGTGGACACGAAGGAATTGTCAAAACCAAGCGTCTTTTGCGAGATTCAGTCTGGTTTCCAGGGATAGACAGAATGGTCGAGGAAGTTGTCAAAGGGTGCCTACCGTGCCAAGCTGCGAACCATGATCCAAAGCCAGTATGCGAACCTCTGCAAATGTCCCCCCTACCACTAGGCCCATGGCAAGAGCTCTCCATAGATTTCTGTGGCCCCTTTCCAAGTGGAGATTACTTGCTCGACGTGACTGACGACTTCAGTCGGTATCCAGAAGTTGAAATCTTGAGGTCAACATCAGCAAAGGCAGTGATTCCTCACCTTGACAGCATCTTTGCCAGGCAAGGGATCACCGAGATAGTAAGAACAGACAATGGTCTACCATTCAATAGTGAAAGTTTTAAGATGTTTACCACTCAACTTGGTTTCACACATCACAGAATAACTCCTGAATGGCCCAGAGCAAATGGAGAGGCGGAGGGGCTGATGAAGACACTGGAGAAAGCAATTAGGACAGCTGTCGTTCAAGGCAAGAACTGGAAACAAGAGTTGTTCACCTTCCTTCGACAGTACAGGGCCACCCCTCATAGCACCACAGGGAAGTCTCCTTCGGAGTTGCTGAATGGACGAAAACTCAAGTCCACATTACCTCTGGTGCAGTTTGATCAGGCATCCCCAGAGATCAGACGAGCTGATGCTAAGAGAAAGGAGAAGATGAAAGAGTATGCAGACAAGTGCAACAATGCCAAAAACACAGACCTGAATGTTGGTGACAAAGTATTGATAAAGCAACCAAAACAGAACAAGATGTCTACACCATTCAAGCCTGAGCCATTTGAGATCACAGACAAGAAAGGAAGCATGATTACAGCCCAAAATGCAGGACACACCGTAACAAGAAATGTGTCATTCTTTAAAAAGCTGCCTTCTAACATACCTGTACATCCCGAGGAAGAACAGTCTACACCCTTCATTGATGCAGCAGAAGCAGTTGACCCAATTGAGACAGTTGAACCACCTACAGTTACATCAGTTGAATCACCTAGAAACGCACCAGTAGCACCACCTGGAAATGCATCAGTTGAACCGCCTACAGTTACACCAGTTGAATTACCCCCACTTCGCAGATCAGAAAGAGCAAGACGAGTACCTGATCATTTCAAAGACTATGTTACTTGAAGATTGCTCAAATCAATGGTTTAGTGAAAAAAGAACATTATTGCGTGAACATTATCTGAACTTTTCAGACTGCGTTACTTGGACATTGCTTAGGTTAATTGCTTAAAGGAAATAACTTGTATGAACATGAACAGGACTGATAGATTTAGGAAGCAACATGTTGAGTTTCGTTTTTAAGCTTTACCTAGCTCATTATTCAGAGGAAAGGAGAGATGTAGTGTCGCTATATTGCGTTACAGTCATGCGCACTAGGAGTCGGTCAAGTGAGTAGTATCGAAGATTACTGTAATTTACTGTAAGGGAATAAATAACAAGTATTCACAATCAAGGACTCCATAATAAGAACATTTATCGGGGCAAAACAAGCGCAAAATACTCACGTTTTCGATGCGACGGCTAGTCGGGCGAAATGACGTCCTCGACGAGACAAGGACGGCAGAGAGATTAGTGGAGAGTTCTCGTGCGCATGCCCCGTGGAGTAAATTTACTTCCGGTAGCCGTCCTAGTTTTTCCCGTCCTGGTGCCTATTCTTGCTGCTGTGGGGTTCAAAATGGCCGCTACGAGACAAACAATGCGTTGGCTCGTTTTACCTCTAATTTGCTTTAAGGTAAGTTTTTAAGACACAAGTAAGCTTATTGGTAGGGTATATGTAAACGGTCCACAAAGTGTTGATTTCATGAAATAAGTTTTGAATTGTTATGATGCACCGTAGCTTGAAACGTGTGTCGCCCTAAGTTAAGCTTCAGTAAATATTGATCATCTTTATGGTAAACGCTGCTATGTCATACTCGTTGCCCGCGTAAGATATGATTTACACCCTACTCATTGTACGTATCATCTGTTGAGCATGTTTTTGACGTTTTAAAACTCTTCGCCATTTTGTTTGGGCAGATCGAAGAAACAAACAGGTGTGTTTGTTTACCTGCATGCGCGTGTCGGAGACGCCATACTACCAGCTCTAAAGTCATTTACTTTGTTTATCACTGTCAAAACTAAAACTATCACATAACTAAGTCTGGAACACAGCGATAAGTTTGAAATAGAAATTTAAAGAATTAGCCGTCGTGGTTATCGTTCTCCAGACTAGAGGACAGACGGCAAAGAAATGTACCAAGAATTATTATGAAAGTGAGGAATGATCATCGCAGTAAATTTTTCAATTTAAGTAATTGGAAAGAAGAATGACGTTTCGACGGCTCCATGCCATCATTCTTAAATTCAAATAAGATACGTTATGCGAGTTCGTTATATAGTGAATGTACGTGTGAAGGTCTCAGTGCATATGATTAAGAGACAAAAATAATCGATGAATAAAAATAAAAATACCAAGCGGGAGTCCGATTTGTTAATCACGAGTGTGATTACAGACTGAATTGGACGACACAATGTCCTGTTACCAATTAATCATAACCATTACGATTTCCCACAATTTAAAAAATAGCTTTTAATGGTCATTTTTAAATATCATAATTAAGAATACGGAAAAAGCTTGCAAAATGGCTGTTAAGTTTCTTTCAAAACAGTCACTGGAAACTAAGGCCCGGTTCAAACTTCGAACTTTACATGTGCCGAACCTAATACAAATTTGGGTCGACCCAAATAATTAAGTTCGGCAGTTGATTCAAATGTTGAACCTAATGTAATCGAACTTAATTGCAAAAATAAAAGAGACACTACTGCAAACGACGGTTATTGCTGACCAAAATGGCGGGAAAATGTGGGAAAGACAAATTGTGAAAATGAAGAGCTTGCAAGTGCGATAAAGGAGGGTAGAACTAGTCGAAGAAGGCGACTCAGATGCAATCAGCATTAAACAACCGAAGACAATTTTTGAATTTGGTTTGCCTGATATTATCGCTTATTCCCAAAGGAACATCGCAATTCCTCGTCCAGTTCGTTCCTGTCGTCGGTTTCTTCAAGATTCATTTGTTTTGTCATTTACTCTCAAAAGCATGACTCGCAGTACGCCACCGAACTGGCTGCTTTATGGCAAGCTGTTTGTAGCAAAATTCAATCTTTGTAATATATGTTTAATCCTTTAAATAATGGTTTTATTTAAACATATAAAAAGGCATTCAATCCAATGGCAAATAAATTTTTTGGTTCAATTCAATCTTTTAATTTTCATGATTCAATCCAATACCTGGAATATTGATTCAGTCCAATACCTGGAATATTGATTCAATCCAATACCTGAAATACTGTTTCAATCCAATTCCTCGAATATTGATTCAATGCAATACCTCAAATATTGATGCAATCCAATACCTCGAATATTGATGCAATTCAATACCTCAAATATTGATTCAATCCAATACCTCGAATAATGATTCAATCCAGTACCTCGAATATTGATGCAATCCACCTCGAATATTGATGCAATCTTCCTGGGCCGAGTGCAGCCAACAGGAACGAGAGTAACTGAGCACTAGAGAGCACTGAAAACATGGCGGGCGAAGGAGAACTAGATTTAGAAGTCGAGTTTCCTAAGTTTCTTGCAGACATCTTGGATAAAACAGAAATAATATTTGAGAATTTTGACTCAGAAGTTGCAGAAGTGCACGTCGAAGTTCTTGATCAAACCATTAGTCTGCTTAGGTAAATGAGGGATTGCTACAACCGAGACACAAGGGACAAGGAAAATTTAGATTCCATTACTGTCACTTTTATAGATGTAAGTTAACCAATTTTTATGTGACAAACATATTTGTTTATTAAAAGCTGTGTGTGCTAGCTTTTTGTGGCAAATAACATAAACCGTGGCAAATTGTGCTACCACATTGGTCTTTGGTATTGTGCATATTTCTGCTGTCCAATCATTACTGGCACACTAAACTTTGAACTGTAAACAAAATTTTTGCTGTGCTCTGTACACAGTCAAACATTTTTCTCACAAAAACTGCTTGTGTAAACCTGGCTTTATGTTATTTTTGAAATAAGAACCTTTACATTTTACAAGACAGCAATCATTGAACATTGGGATGTGTTTTAAGTTTTTTAATGTTGTTGTCTCATGTTTTGCATTATTTAACCCACATGTGGTACTTCTTTCCTAAAAACGATGTTTTTCTTGATATTCTATGACAAACATTGCACCAATTTGTTGTGAATATTATCGGGTACCCAGGGCTCAAGGCTAACACTACTGCCAACTAGCCACATATTTCAGTTTTGAATAGTAGATTTTGCACTTTCACTAGCCATTGTGACAATCATGATGGAATGGAGTACTGGTCTACTGGATGAAAACAAAATTGAGAATTATCCTGACAAAGTAAAACTAAAGAGAATAGAAAGATATAATATTATAATAATAATAATAATAATAATAATAATAACTTTATTTAAGTGTCAAATGTATTTAGCACTTTTAAATGTGCTAATTGGTGACACTGTAAATAAGTAAATAAATATCTCAAATATAACATACACGAATAAGAATCCCAACTGGTTGGAGGCTGACCAGTTGGCTATTTACACAAAGCGGCCAAGGAGTTGAACTCTGGGCTACCGAGAACAAAGCCAGATAGTGGTAGGGTGGAGAATTTGAACCAGGGACCTCCAGATTTCAAATCCAGCACCCTAAACCACTCGGCCACGCCACCTCCTCTAATGAAACTAATGAAAACAGGGAAACTATGAGTGGATTTCATGGAAATAATTGCCTCAATAAGTATATAAATATTTAACTATTAAACGGAGATAAAAGAAAATGGTAACACTGATAGAAGTACATCAGAGATTGAACATAAGCATATTCAAGAAAAGCAGGATTCGTGTTTGTGGGAGTGAAATTTCCTTAGTGATTATTATTAACATTTTAGATGCAACAAGAAATGTCCAAGATTGACCACTCTTATAAAAAAAGTCAGTGAAACTGTGTATTAAAAAGGCTGGCTGGTGCAAAGTTAGTTTTGGCTAGTGACATGAGACCTGTTAGTAGCCATTACGTCATTGCACCAAGAAGTTAGTCTTGTGTCCCAGGTACTTTTGAAAATAAGATAACAAATTAACCTTCCAACATTTTAACATCTGTTTTGATAAACACCTGAAAAATCTACAAGGCAGAGCAGTGCACATGGCAGTTATAAAGTGCCCTGATTTCTCCTCAGTTTAGTTGTGTTGCTAGACGTTAGGCATTCTGTAATTCAAGCAGTTTCTGAGTTTTGTATATCAATGAAAAGAAAGATGAGAAAATAATTTACTTGATACAGGGTGAGGTTTTCTGTTGTGAATTGAGTTGCAAAAATACTCAGTTAAGTGGGGCCATAATCTCCTTTACCCAGCCCACACACATGTAGTATTATGCAATTGTCAGTTGCCCAAGTTTAACTGTCACAGGTTCTAGAGCCTCTTGGAAGATGTGTACTCCCATTTGACTTGATTCTCTTAAGGGATCGGACCTTTCCAATACAAATGACTGCACTGAATTATGTTGTCCCAGGTCAGTTTCTTCAACTACAACATTGTTATCACTGTCCAATGGAGTTGGACCATCAGGATCATCACCATAGTATTCACAATCATATGACTTTCCATTTGAAAGGGGGTTTTCAGGCTGCATCATATGATAAGCCACATTTGCTATGGCAACCAGTTTTTTTTTTCTGTTCTTACATTTTGGTGGTTGAAAGCTTCAGTGAACTGGCAAAGAGCTTGGTTTATCCTTGGTTGAAAAACTAAGTTTAAGGAGAAAAGATGCACTGAATTATCAGTGTCCAGGATGCCTGACAATTCCATACTATAAAAAGTGTAAAAGTACAAGTGGGAGGCACAACAGAAAACATCCCTCCAGAATCTTTCAATTCGTTGGTTGTGTTGATGGCCCTGCAGTGAAGCTGCCCCTCTCCTCTCTTCTAACCTGCACCATTGTATCGCACACACCAACGTTTTCAACACCATGATATACTCGTACTCTCAAAGGCCAAAATTCTCCGTCTCTCTTAACGGCATCCAGAAACAATTCATGAAATTCGAGAAAATCCGTCTATACAGCCGTGAATTAATATTTTCCATCGGATCAGAGAGTGATGTCCATCCAGATGCCAAAGCGAATTTACGCACCCCATCTCAAGACAGTATTTTGGGAATCTAATTTTGTTAACCTTTCTCTTATTCTTCTCCGTTGAACCCGTAACCCAATGGACTAAAGAAACCTGCAATGAAGTTATATCCAGTAGCACCCCCATGGTTAGAAATGTATTCTTGACTGATTTCGGTTCCTTATCAGGTAAGCTGTCGAAACCCCTTATATCTTCTAAGCCATACCGTCTGTCACTCTTCTGTGAATTGTCCATCTCCAAACTCCAATCATCTCTGTTATCGTTGTCCAGATGAATCGTTGTCCAGATGAATCCTAGTCCTCAAAGTTTCTCAAGCACCTCAACAGGAATTTTAAGAAATGGTCTTCCATGATTTCCTCTTTTTTCGCTTTCTATCGTAATGGATTCCGCAGTAAAAATTGACGGAATAATAGCTCTGCGACGCAACACACTGAGCACATGTACAAAAGCGACAGCAATGGAATCTAAATTTTCCTTGTCCCTTGTGTCTCGGTTGTGGCAATGCCTCATTTACCCAAGCAGACTAATGGTTTGATCAAGAACTTCGGCGTGCGCTTCTGCAACTTCTGAGTCAAAATTCTCAAAAATTATTTCCGTTTTATCCAAGAAGTCTGCAAGAAACTTAGGAAACTCGACTTCTAGATCTAGTTCTCCTTCGCCCGCCATGTTTTCAGTGCTCTCTAGTGCTCAGTTACTCTCGTTCCTGTTGGCCGCGCTCGGCCCAGGAAGTTTGCATCAATATTCGAGGTATTGGATTGAATCAATATTCGAGGAATTGGATTGAATCAATATTTCAGGTATTGGATTGAATCAATATTCCAGGTATTGGATTGAATCAATATTCCAGGTATTGGATTAAGTCATGAAAATTAAAAGATTGAATTGAACCAAAAAATTTATTTGCCATTGGATTGAATGCCTTTTTACATGTTTAAATAAAACCGTTATTTAAAGGATTAAACATATATTGCAAGGATTGAATTGTGCTACAAACGGCTTGCAATACTGCTTTCCAACCCGCTACAGTCTCATTGTTTTCAAATACGGAACACTGCATGCAGAAGTGGTTTATGCAAATTAGGCAAGTATCAATTCGTGCTCTTGAAGCAATAAGAACACATATCGTCCCGCTCTTCCCGCTATTTTGTTCCAAATGATCAAAACAAGGTGTGTGCGCATGACAAAAATAGGAAACGTGTAGATCTCGGGGTAAAACTTCATTCATTTAATGTATTTGTAATGTATGCATTATAGGTTTGGTCCATGAAAAGTTCGACGTTTGAATCGGAGTCGCTCCGTAGTCGAACTGACCGACTGGCCACGTCGAGCTTAATTCCCGGGTCAACCCAAATAACATCTGTCAAACTTAATTGATTCAAACGTCGATCTCGTCATGTACTTAATTGGGGCTATTAGGTTCGGCACATGTAAAGTTCGACGTTTGAACCGGGCCTAAACCTTCACAATTTTACAAATTCAGTCTCTTTAATTGGTTACCATAGTGACTGTAATCAATGTTGTGATTTGTGGATTTAGTGGAGAGGACTTAAACTGATTGGCTCGTGCAACTGTCCGATTACAGGTGTCCGATTACAGCCAACTGTCCGATTACACTGTCCGATTACAACTTTGTAGATTAATTAGAGCAAAATACACCAGTTTATGCACCAATCACATTTGAGGAAATTGTAATTGTTATGATTAGTAATAGTAATCATAAAAATTACAATTTCCTCGATTGTGATTGGTTAAAAAAACTCCTATTTTCCACTTGCCAAGTTGTTATCGGACAGTTTGTTATCGGACAGTTCAATAAGCCAATCACATTCAAAGTTGTAGTTTAAATCAACCAATCACATTCAAAGTGTAGTTACGTGGATGCGTGCAAATCAATTCCAAAATGAACGAGAAAAACCGTATGATTACTTATTAATAATATAAACATGAAAAAATTTGCGTGGAGGAAATACCGGAAGACCTTTGTTGAAGCCATTTTTTCTCATTCGAGAAAATTTTTTTCAAAGTTTCCATACAAAATTTCCTCATCATTTTACGTAATATCATTGGCTTCGAAAATTTCTTATTGTTTTTCAGCCAATCATAATCTAGAATTACGATGTGTAATTTGTACTGGTGTTACACTTTTTGTACCGGTGTTACACTTTTTGCACTGGTGTTACACTTGAACGGCACTGCTCTCAGCAAATCAGAATCGAGTAATTTTTTCATGTATATTATTAATGCGCAAATCGGGTTGCTGATAGCCAATCACGTTCGAGAATTTTGTAATAGTTTTGATTAATCAAGAAACTATCAACAGCTACGAGAATGGAGGGAGACGGGGAGAGAAATTGATCTCCAGAAATATGTGCATGTTGCAAAAAACATTTGAAGGATAATAAACGCAATAGCCTCCATTTAGCTACGCCCTCGGAACTCGGAACAGTTTATAATGTCCGCGGACAAATATCCGTGGATATTTTCGCGCCAAATGGAGGCTGTTGTTTATATATACCATGGCGTAACACGAGAAAACGTTTCTCATTGTATGCCATTGCGTGGGATGTGGCCAACACAATCAATCGAACATACGCGCAGCGCTCGATGGGAAGGTTGGGTGTAGTACCGTCGGGTAAATAACGCCTTTCCTTTATTCTGATTACAGGGCTCGACTCACTGGTCGCCAATGCCACCAAAAATTGAGCACTGGCGACTCGCGTTTTGTCCGATAACTAAAGAAAACCACGACACAACTTTTGTTTTTAAATCTTTATATTAGGAAATCACCTTTCCGTCCCCAGTAAAACAATGTCTGAATATTACAAGATAATCGAAAAAATTGAATGCATTTCGACACATCGATACTCGTTCACGGCGCGCCATATTGTTTCAGCGGCTTCTTCCGAAACTGGGATCGCAGGCGCACTTCCACACCCTGTGCTTTTCGTTTGCCACGAAAATGGTAGTCTCCTCCGCAGCCGTTGTTTGGGATGTCACGCAACGCTCCCCCCAAAGAAACGGCTGCTCACATCCGAACCACATTCTTTTCCTTTTGTGTTTGTGGTTTGTTTGCGCTCTGTTGAACAGACCAATCACATAATAGCAAAGTGTGAATGACGTAAGCTTTCGCGCGAAAAGGTCTGCGGTGCGAACACTCGAGGGATTTCTGGCTTTTGTTTCACGCCGCACGTCGCCAAAAATAGGCGGTGTTCGCAGGTAACGATCATGACGGACGAAAAAAATTGTAAATGAAAGTCCTAAGTACAAGTGCTTCATGTGCTCATCGCTATGTTCAGCTATAAATGAGACAATATATATTTTCTCGAAATATCAAATTGTAAGCGTCAATCAAGGGCCAAACGCTTCCTACAGATTGTAATCAGGCCGGAAAGAGCGGCATTCAGAACTCGATGTCAACAAATCGAGCGAAGCTACTTGATTTCCTGGTTCCTTTATTAAGTTAAAATAGATATCTTCCTTCTCGACAGTAATTTTTTGAGTTGAAAGCTTCTAATAATTAACTTGAACTTTGAAGAGTCTTCAGCTACATAGAAAGCTCGTGCAAGCGTCGCCGGTATTTTTCGGCGTCCCTAAACAAAAGCCGGAAATCTGTATGTTTATTTGTGACATCTCCCACGACGGGATACAAAGATAAAAAAACATTCCCTGATTGGACAAGTTTCAAAGGGCGAATTTGGCGCGAAAACGTTCTTGAAAATGGAACGGAAGCTGTGATTGGCTAATTTCGTGAAAGGAATGTTGTTCGGATGTGAGCAGCCGTTTCTTTGGGGGGAGCGTTGCGTGACATCCTAAAAAACGGCTGCGGAGGAGACTACGAAAATGGCGGCAAATACCAATCGGTTGAAGGAATTACGTGTGTTTTTACGTGCGGGGAATGAAAATTCAGCCAAAAGGTTAATCCAAACTTAAGACAAAATAAAGAACGGCATTTCGAAGAAGTAGCAACGGGAAAATACGCAAGGACCCGTGTTTGTCTCACAATGCAAACCACGGACTTAAAACGTATTATGCTTCGCTTCATTTAAAATGACTAAGGAGACAACCATCACCTTCGGACCAGAGACATATCACCTGAGAACAACTGTAGCTTTAAAACTAATTGTTACTCGTGTTGTTTCTAATTGTTTTCGCTCTTCAATCGTGACTTTTCTTGCATGCAAAGTAACGTATGAAATCGTGTTCTTGTGTAAGTTATATATATAATACGTGTAAGTTGGCGACCAAAATTTACGATCTGGCGACCAAAATTTTTCCGTTAGTCGCCAGCTGGCTCCCGAATGAAAAAGTTAATTTCGAGCCCTGTGATTGGCTGTATTTACTATGGCCCTTGTATACTATTTGTTGATTCGGACTGCGCCCTTGTCAACTATCACGCGATAGAAATCTCGAGCTCAGTACCAGTATCAATGTTAATCAACACCTCGAGAAGTATGAGGGAAGAAATATAGAGATTATCTATAAGCGATATCAATTGGTATGACTTTAAATTAAATACGAAATCGCTTGAGTAAAAGCAAACTTACAAGTAATTTAATATAGAAAGGTAATTCCAGGAAAAGAGCAGCGTCAACTAGTTGGGGTTTAAGAAGCCAGTCATATCGATGCTAGAACTGCTAGAAACATCTTCTACATTGTTTTCCTGAAGTATTAGTTGTATAGGAACGGATAAGTTTATCTGAAATTTATAATGTTAAATGTAAATTCATGCGATTTTCATGGTATAACAATGCAATGTAGAACTGAAGAAAGCTTGGGAAATACTGGGGTTCCATTTTTTAAGGACTTCACTGTGCTCGGTTATTGACATTGTACTCATATTTATCATATCATTCTGATATAACATCCACAGATTTGAAAGTCTGGTTCAAAAGATAATGGCGTGCGCTTTGACTAAGAGATGTGTCTTCCTCTCCTTCGCTGCTCTTGTTGGCAGCCTAACAATGTTGACTATTGGGTTCTATCCACTGACAAACAGGTATGTGATCTTGAACCTACTTTTACTGATTGAATTACTTGTACCATCAGTGGCGTAACTTGCCTATAGGCTCGTAGGCTTGGACCTTCAAAATTTTATCAACCCTCTCTGTGTTTTTAAAATATGCAGTGGAGAAACCATTTGCTGAAGCAGTTTCAAATTGGCAGATGAAGTAGAACGTAATGTTGACGTAATAACTGTAATCAACAACATTTAAATATAGCTAGTTTTTAGAAATTTGCTGTCTTCGATTATCACAAATACTAGTGTTAAGGGGAGGTCTTTGCAGTTATGTTGAAACGATGTAGTTGCAAGCGAAGACTAACTGACTAAACAAAAAACGAGGAAACAAAAATCGTTTTGTCTGGTACACGGTTTAGATGTAACAATCTCAAGATTTTTGATTAAAGCACTTAATACAGTAAAATAATATACTATGAAAAATGAAATCTCTTTTCAGATATAACCACAAACAGTTCCTGTCTCTTAGACAAGGCATTGCAAATGAACTAAATGCAATCGAGCTGGAAATGGAAAAGTTACTTGTCCAGCAACAAGCACCTTCAGCAAGATTGGCTCAGCGATTAGAAGAAATAGTAAATCGCTTAGACGACAGACTGCAGCCAGCGAGTATAACAAGTGAGACATTCAGCAGCGATGGTAGCGTGGATGTGTGTCCAGAGGAGTTCAAGGGGGGTACTTCTCGCAAAGCTACGGGCTGGGCCATCACTAGCTGTACTAATGCCAAACCAATTAGTTCTGTTATAAGTATTTTGATCAACACTGTTGCATATCCTAAGGAAGACGAGAACAACATAGAAAAGGTTTTAAAAGGTATTACAGAGACCTACCCTACAGTTCAGGTTTACCTGGCAACACGTAGTAACCAAGCGATAGAGGCTGCCAAAAGGTATAACAGTATTGATGCCTTTAAGGTCGACGATACGAAGTTGGGTAAAAGATGGAACATGTTGATAAGGAAGGTATCTACTCCTTATATACTCGTTGCAAGAGATGTTTTTCACTTCACCTGGCTTACCCAACTTGAGAGGCAAATTCGTGTGGTCAGTCAGATACCAAATGTTGGAGTTGCAGGTGGATCTTACCGTAACTTTTCAGGTCACTGGAAAGCGGGCTGTGTGCAAACTACAATGAAAAATTACGTCCTGGAATACCAGGAAGGTTATTATCACTCAAGAAACGAGTGCATGTTCTGTGATTATCTGCAGGGTCCTTTCGTTGCCAAAACAAAGCTGTTGAAGTTTGACGAGAGTCTTCCAAATGAGGTCATTTTTGAAGACTGGTTTCTACGTCTTACTGAAGATGAAAACCTGATAATGTCATGTCCAGACGCTATGTATTTCACTGCAGATTACACTTCGTTTTCCAAAAGAACTAGTAAAACCGTGTGGAAACCTTTAGCTAAGAAGTGGGAGCTTAATCGGGTGCTATTGCCCGAGGGGGCGAAGCATTCCTTCTCCTGTAAGGATATTGGTTTCCAATGCAAAGCTAATAGCGAGTTACTCCCAGTTTGTTGTCAGGAAGAGTATGCAAAAGCACTGTCCTTTTTTCAAACGTTTGCTGATGAACACAATATTACATTCGAGCTTGATACTGGCTCCGTATTAGGAAGTGTAAAGTTCAATGGCCTTCTTCCTTGGGACTTGGACGGAGATGTTACTCTTTTATCTTCAGATGTGGCAATCTTTGGGAAGAAAGAAACAGTCGAGCATTTCCGGAGAAATGGCTTTGAACTAACCAAATTTAAATTAACAGAAGGCGGGTATTTCAAGATTAATTTCAATAGATTTTACATCGAGGTGTGGGGCATGTCGACTGTGACAAATACTCAATTTCTCCCCCCAGAGCTACAACATCACGCAACGTTCACCAAAACAAACATTCGGGGTAAGTGGATTGATACGCCGTTTAGTCCTGGTTTGTATGCAAGAAATCGATATGGAAAAGAAATTCTAAGACATTCCCAATCCTGGATGAAATGGGGATTACCGAACAGTTTTGCTGACTATGTTACTGCTGGCAGCTTTGCGTCTTGTAAGAGATCAAATCATCACTCTTGCTTGCAATTTTTTCCTGCTGATGGTGACATTCCGTTTTTGGTAACTTAGCAACCCGTTATAAAAACGGCGTTGAGTCGGACCAAGGCTTCCTTACTTGAGCAACAAAAAACAACAATAAAAGGCAAAACAATCCAGAATGGAAATCTCGTTTAGTTGCAGACGACGCACTATGACTTCGATAATTGGCTAGTGGCTGGAACGTGTTTAGATATAACACAAATCACGCGTGATTGGCTAAAAGTGAGGCAGCGTCCACACTTTGCGGGAGAAATTTGAAAACGCAGCTTATTTCTGCGGCTAGGCCAACCGTTCACACTAACCCGTCACGAAAACGGAGCTTTTCCGGAAAGCGTTCATCAAGCCGAGGAATTTGAAAACGCCGGCTTCGTGTTTACATGTGGACGGAAAACAGTTTGAAAAGGAAACTTTTCGAAAACAATGGCGTCACTGTGATCATGTGATTTGCCTGACCGAGTTTCCCTCGAACATAAATTAAAAATGAGCGGTGATGGGAGCCTTTTTTGAATTCCTCCGGCGTAGTGTGAATGGCAAACATTTGATGCGTTTTTAGAGTGAAACCTCCATTTTTAAATTCCTCCCGCGTAGTCTGCTGGCCTGGACTTGAGGACCGGACTGGCCACGTACATTATGAGCGATGTTAATTACAGGCTGGCTGGCAGAAGACGGACTTAAAAATGTTAAACTAGAGCGAGTGGAGGCAGCGTGGCCGAGTGGTTAGGGCGCGGAATTGAAATCCGGAGGTCGCGAGATCAAGTCCCGTTCTGACCACTTGATTTTCTCGATAGCACGTAGTTCAACTCCTCGATCATGCCTGTAAATAGCTAACTGGTCTGCCTCCCGCCATATTTGTTTCTTTCATTGACTTAAATTAGTTATTATAACGATAGTAGTCAACAGAAAGATTTAAATTAATCTTACTTTGAGTTCATTTTTATCTAGCCGGTCCAGAATTAATTATAGGATTATCCCTAAAATAAGCTTTTCGTTAACAAAGTTACTAGACGGTTACTGCGCCTTTCAATAATTTGCGGACTCTAAAATTCAAAGCTCAACCGACAAATGCGTTTTTCGCTACCGCAAATCAAATGTCCGGTTGCTCCTCCCAGCTTCCGACTACTGCCGAGCACTGTTTCGTTGTCTGAACTGTACTCAGTGATTTGATTACCGCGCTCTCGGCAGTAGTCGGAAGCTGGGAGGAGCCGCCGAACATTTGATTGACGGTAGCGAAAAACGCATTTGTCGGTTGAGCTTTGAATTTTAGAGTCCGCATGTTATTGAAAGGCGCAGTAATAAAGTTATCATTAATATCTATCTACAGTTCGTGGGTGCTTACCATGTACTGAAAATACAGTTAGCACAAATGTTGAATCTTGTCAGGGCCCGGAGGGCTTCCACGTGTAAAGGTCTGGGATGCTGGTCGGATAATTTGAATTAAACCCCTAAAAGATACCAATGTGGGCGTGGTCGAACTTTATTTAACCCCTAAAAGATAGCACTCTACAACGGACAGACAGCTTTTATAACTTGACGGCAAAAAATAGTGGCTTTCTGGACCTTTCTGTCCTGAATTCATGATTTACACCCCTAAACGAGGTGACGAAAATCCCGGACTTTTTACATGGGAGTCCCCCCGGGGGTAAGGCATTTTCAAAAAGGACAAAACAGCCCAAAGTGATGGCACCAAGAGAAAACTCATTTTCTCTTGGTACAACTTGACTATAAGTTAATTGGTCAATTGAGATCGATTACACAATAGCGTGACGTTTGAACCGGGCCTCGGTTACGGCCCAAATTGACATAGCCTGTTCCAGGCTCACGGTAACTGGGGACGATCAAAAAAGAGGGCGGGCGACTAGCGGGCCCGCCCTCTCCTTTTATCTCCCGGATCCCGCTCGTCACCCGCTCGCTCTTTCGATCGTCCCCACTGACCGAGAGACTGGAAAAGTCTAATGTTCAAACGATCAGCATGGAGTTTATCAGCAACGACACTACAAGGAAATGTTGTGTTCATAGGTAAACTGAAGTATAAGACTGGGGAGCCGGTACGAAAAGGGAGGCCTCCGATCCCAACTGATCTGAAAGATCAGGAATTTCTCAAAGCCTATTGATAAGCAAGCAAAACCAACTAATGAACTGCGCTGTCTTGTAACTTCAGCGATTTCTGTGACTTTCTGTTTACACTCGAGGCAAGATTTGATCTTCTACTAAATGTCATTCAAAAATCGATAAAGAAATTTTAAGGGTCGATTGTACCATTGTAACCTACGAAAAAAGGTGACGTGCACGACGAGACGACGAGTTGACACGACGACACGACCAAACCAGCTGACACGACGGTACGAGACGACGAGTTGACAGGACCACGCAACAAAACGGAGGTTGTTTACGTTGCCGTCGTGGGTTGCTTACGCTCTCTGAGCTGATGAGTTAACACGAAATAACGAGCTGACTCGGCGATAAAATTAACGAGAAGACTTGATAAAGCGAAGTTTGGGGAAACAACTTTAACTTCAACACTCTTCCCAGTTCGGTTACTTGTCCCTTATTTTCACTGATCCTTTCAGTTACAGCAGCTCTTAACGATTATTGATCTGGACTGATTTCAGCAACTACTTCAACTACTAGGAGTTCACTCATCACGTTCCTTTTAAAGGGACAACCACACGATCCATCAAATCACTGTCAAACTGTCAATTGGGCTAACGTAATGTCATGCTCAGTTCGCATAAGGTTCTATTGCGATTGCGCGCAAAGCTACTTTGCATAATTTCCATCGAGGTCATCTAGGTTGACTAAGACATTTTCTACCCTGATTTTAAACGACTATTCCTAAGTGGTTGACCAAAATAAGGTAACGTGAGTAATATAAAAGTTGCAATCTTGGTTTTTGTGGATTAAAACTTTGGTATGACACAAAGTTTAAAAATAAAAGTTGTTGCTATGAGTGTTACTAACAAAATGATTGCACAATCCCAACTTCGTGGGTTGGCCTTTCTCAAATTCTGAACTGGGTCGGGCTTCTTGAGACATCATCAAAGGACACTCAAGAGACGTTTGACTGGGAGTGTTTACCGTTTACCAAAAAAGTCCGAAAATTTCGGTTGAATTCAAATGGAACAGTAATTTTCCGGAAGATCCGTTCGGAAATTGTAGACTACCTCCAGAGGTAGCCCTCTTATTCCGTTCGGAACGAAACGATGGAAATTTTCCAGTTTCCAGTCTCTCATCAGCCCAAAACAATTACGAGAAATCGAATTGCAAATGGTAAGCGCCATCTCGTTCGTTTGGTTTGCTGATTTTGGAAAAACCCTTACCATTATTTAACGGTCATCCCAACAGGTTTATTCGGCTGACAAATGGTAAGCACCCACTGTGAAAACATATTCGGGGTATTTGTGCTTCATAGTTTATCAAAAATGGACAAGACTTTTAAATGAAAGAAATGTATCATTTAGCAATACAATTCGGAATCTAGCTACGACTAGGACGGCTACGAAGTATGAAGCTGTTTCGACAAAGGTTGTCTCACAAAAGTGTAAAAGCGTACGCGACAATGCCGATTGGTAATACAGGTAGTAAGAGTTTGGCGTTGTTTGCTTGAGGTTCGCGGTGATTCAGCAAGAAGGAAGGAAAAAGCATGAATACACGTATTTGTGCTGTTTCCTTTTATCACGCTGAAACACCTTGAGCTTCAAACAAGCAACCGTAAAACCACCATTACCAATAATAACTTTCGACATTGTCGAGTAAGCTTTTCCTCGTTCGTGAGACAACCTTTCTCGAAACAGCTGTATATTGCTTTTTCGATTTCGAAGTGCGGGTCGCCGGTCGAACCCGCCACACTGCAAGTCACGATCGACAATTTGCCTGCCCATTTGGCTAATCTACTAATCTACTAATCTACATACACCGTTCTTCTAGTACTCTCACCGAACCCTGGATAGTTCATAACGACGATAGCATATTTTTCCGCTAATTATTCAAAAGCGCCGAAAAATTCGTCTTTCTTCGTTATTGGATTTTTTGTACTAGCAATTAAAAATCCTTCGACAAGATCTTGACAAAAGGTTCAATATGGTATCAGTTAAATGACAACATTTCTACTTCACTGTTCTTTTGTTTTAATTGTATTTTTAATTATATTCTTTCTTTGTATTTTCTATTTGAATTTGTAATTGTCGTTACTTGGTAGATTTTAAGGACCACAATGAGAACTACTGGTTTTACCAGGAATTGTGTTATCCAGTATCATCATCGTCATCATCATCATCATCATTATCATTATTGGTCCGTCGGACGAAAACTGCCAAAACACCCTTGACTCTGATTTCCCGTGAATCGTATAAATAAGATTTTTATTCGATCTGAAATAAACACAACAAATGATACACTTAAACAACAGCAACTAACCGAAAATAAAGGGCCTTAATACATCGTATAAACCAAGAAACGCGAACAGATTTCACTAAGTAAACCACGCGGTATTACACAATTGTTAATCACATGCGGTCGATTACCGAAATTACACTACCAGAAATCAAAGGAAACAACTTAAAGAAACAAAGCCTTAGAAAACGGAAAAAAAACAACTTAAACTGACTCACTTCGTGACAGGATTCCTGAGTCCAATTAAACTGTGAAAGACCTTTAAAACTGGAAGCTATCCATTCCGACACGTATAAAACTAACTGAAAACGATTCCTACATCAAGCTGCTCAAATTGCAATGTCAATCAATGTAATCATGTTTGATAAAAAGTGTAATATTAAACTATTAAAATCAATACCAAAACTTCACGCGAAATGTCACGCAAAACACTGTTCTTCATTGAAACAATTATCATTATCATTATTGTTATTATTATCATTATTATTAAAAGTCTCTTTTACGTACGCTAATAACCTGAGCGTTTCAGTCAACAACAAGCTCATTCTCGGTCTCCTTTGGCTTCCTTTAAGCGCCACAATCTCCGTCGGTAAAGTCGAATCTAAATGGTTTGTTTTACTCTCCTTCCTCATATACTTATCAATGCTTGATTCGTCTTAAGTTTGTACCTGAGATATATTTCGTTGCTCAAAGAACAAAACAATTGTGTATGCAAATGAGAAACTCAAGCGCCGATTGTCGGTGTCGTGCGTGTGGTTGTATATGAAATCTACAAATACATAGCTTCTTCTGCAGTTCGAAGCTTCACTAATCTTAATCGCCTCGTTGTAGGACGTACGTGTCGTTGATTATTCGTTTAGAAGCGTCTCTATTTCGAGGACAAAGAGAACTTGATGCTTATAATTTGCCGCATAATTATCTCACCTACAGCAGTTTCCATTATTATTTTGGTCTGGGACATCTGGGGCTCGTTTGAATTGAGTAGTACTGAATAGTCAGATGACTCCTAGCTTATCTCAACCAGTCGTGTCTTATCTACCTTCACAATATCGAGCTTCACACTAGAAGCTAGGGAATGAAATCCTAGGTTTTTACAGTAGCGGCGAACCCGAAATCGAAGAACTGCTCTGTCTGCGGATCCACAGCCACTTTGACAATGTTGTGACTAAATTCATGATCAATAACAGGACAGACGCGTGAAAAACTGACATCAATTTGTTAAATCACCTGTTCGCATACATTCTTCTTATTAGAAGCACCTCAAAGACGTCACAGGCCAACTCGCCCTATTCCTCGCTACTGGTCGGTCATGGCCGCGGAAAGGGCTAATTTTACAGACTGAAAATTCATAGAAAATTAACGAAATTAGCTACAACGATAATTTTTTCGCAGTGGTGATCAGAAAAATGAGGAGATTTATATAAGAAAAAAAATGGAGGTTAGTTACGCTTTAAAAACTAGACCTCGATTTTATGTCATTATCTCGAATGACACGCGTAACAAAAATAACCAAGGTAACGGTAAATACTATCCCAAAAATGATGGTGCTCAATAGAATATGAATAAACTCAAGTTTTCCTCCTAAGGCAAAACCTACATAACAACAATATAAGGAGAAAGTATAATTTGATCTGTGATGAAATAGAAAATCAAATAACCCTAGCTTTTTAATACCCTGAAATATCTCAGGATTATAATATCCTGCACCAAAACAAGTTTTTCCTTGATAATTTAATAACGAATAGGTTATTATATAGAATACATTCTGGCTTGCATTTTAATTCTTTAACCCTTTTAGAGCTCAAATTAATTTTCACCAAATTTCAACACTTTGAAATAGTGTTGCTAAAAGTGAAATATCTCGGCCTATATTCAGGGTATTACTACCAAATTTGGATATGTAGTTCAAAAGAGGAAGTATCTGTCACTCACGTTTTCATTTATAGGTTAATAAATGTATGTTATTGGCCGGCTGGGAGGTCCGTATAGGGAAAAACTGTGACCGAGGTCTTGAAAATGCTGCCTTCGGCCTGCCGCCTCGGGCAGCATTTTCAAGCCCGAGGTCACAGTTTTTAACTATACGGACCGACCCTAAGCCGGGCAATAACATTTTTATCTTTTTTTCTTGCGATAAATTGGTTTACAAGTGGCTTTGTTTACACAGCTTTGTCATTGAATTGGCTTACGCGCCGTCTACAGACTCAACAAACCATTGGTAAAAAATCTAACGAGCGAACGAGCAAGTAACTCAAATACTAGACAAAGATTGATGGATTAAAAAAAAAAGATTTATACCGAACTACTTTATGTTAGTTGCATTTAGTTCACCATTTAAGTGGCAGTCCCGCTAAAAGCGGTCCACTCGACTCCGGGACCAAAAATAATCTTCCTTCATCTTTTGTCAGTGAAAAGGGTCTGGCACATACATATATAAAAGCAATTTATTATTTTCCAATTCCTTATTTTTGCTTTGCTACGAGCCAAAATTCACTTTTGGCCGAACTGAGGTTGCCGAGCGTGATCACAAGGGTAAAATTCACCGATTTGTGAAGCGTGCTACGTCGCCTAAAATGCAGCTCACGGAATTTCGTTTTCATGCGAATTCTAAGGTACATTCATTACTTTGACTGACGAAATATGGAAACTTTTCGGAAAATTCTAAGCTCACCAGCGAGGCTGGAAGACACCCTACTCCGAGGCCTCTGATCACCTACTAAAATTTAGCCAAATTTGAGGGGGAAAATCTCAAAAGTTGAGTCTAAATGAAGCCTAAAGAGCACATCACAGTGAATTTCATACCTTAATAAACCGTTCTATAAGTTCAAACCGGTGGGTATCTCCTTGGATTGCACGCGAGAACAGATTAAAATCTGCCACAGTCAGTGTGTTTACATAGCTATCGCTCGTGTCAAAGCTCATTTGCATAACCCTTGCACCCGGTGAAAATACATCTTCTTCCGTTCAGGTTCGTTTGTTAACCTTCTGAGTAGTGGCAAATAGCTTCCTTTAATACTTGTATACACTCTAGATCCAGTTTTGAGGTGAAGGTCATTCACGTTCATTTCTGTCAGTCGTTGCGAATCACTCGAAATCA
>NW_028301536.1:29142500-29167500 GCF_042242905.1 Orbicella faveolata | reverse complement strand
GGCTTTCCAGGCGACTAATTATCAGTACTAAACAGACAAGCATTTACATAAGCACTTTTACTAATGCTCTAACTTCTAAAATGGCTCAAAATCATGAGATAAGTATATATTTTTCAACAAACTCGATCGTAGCCTTGTGTCACGCAACCTCCATAACCCTGAAATTCAAAATGCTCTGGTTTCCAAACGAAGCACGCTAATTGTAAACAGATATAAGTATACCGCCTCTTAGGCCTGATGAGGATAAAAACACGTCACGTGAAGACGATCTATTGAATTAGAAGTCTTAGTAAAACACATACTTGTAAACATTCTCGAAATCCCGGTGGCGATAGTATCAAACATCTATCAAACAACTAACTTGTCAAAACGAAGTGCAAGCCTTGGCCTTGCTTGGTCATGAATTCGAAGCTGAACTTCATAACTATAGCTTGGAATTTTGGCTTCTTAGAATACTCAAGTAGTCATTTCCGAGGAATTAAAGCCAAAATACGACCAAGGAAAAATTACAAAATAAATTTGTTCAGATTTCCAGTGCTACACACCAAGGTGTTTTACGGAGTGATGAAGCGTTGTAGGCTTGTAGGTCTACTCAGGTGACAGCGTCTTCCTTAATAGTTGCTTCATGGTTAGATTTTAGTTTAAAACTTTAGACGAGTGGCGTTAGTGGCTGATGAAATGTGATTTAACTATAACACCGAAATATCAATGTTTAACAAAGGAGGATATGTAGCGTATGTTGCACTGATCATAATTTTACTGAGAACTGCAAAGAAATGCAAGCCAAGTCGTGTTTTGATGATTGAGTGGTGATATTCATAACATCGTAGTTAGCACCAAAATTTAGTGGAAAGTATGAAAAAAAAAAGCAACTTGTAAGCCATTATAATTATAAGATGGCTTTAATAAAAACATCGGTATTCACGTACGCCAATTCCCTATCCACACCATCCCATCATCCATGCCATTCGTTAGTTTTTAGTCGGGATCATTTGCGGTCCCTCTCGGGGATCATTTCCGGTCCGGGATCATTTGCGGTCCAATTTGGGGATCATTTGCGGTCCTGCGATCATTTGCGGACCGGTACAGTTGTGAACGCCGTATGAATCAGCTGCCGCTCCAACGTCGCATAGTGAGACAGACCCTGCCGAATTTAATGTTGTTTGCCGCACCAAACTTAACCTGCCGAACCAAACTGATTCAAACCCCGCTCTTCTGCCGTACTTTACTCATCAGTTAGGTTCGGAGCATGAATGGAGCGGCGTTTGGAACGGGCCTATAGTCCAGCTGTTAAGGGACAAAATTGTTCGTTTTTTGATAAAAGCACCAAACTTGGCAGGGTTACTAACCTCTATAAGACAAATATTTCCTGATATGGAGCCATGCCAAATTTTCTTCCAGAACCATGGAATGCGCATGTCAAAAATATGGCATACAAGGCCCTTACATGGAAACGAGGCTGATCCAAAATACCAATTTTTTTGCCTTCTGGGACTACTTTGCCTAGTGTCTTGCTTTCTTAATACAACAACAAATTAACCATTGCCTTTGAGTCTTAAATTATGTCACGTGATAGTCACGTGACCATTATGTTCAACTACCAGCAAAGCAATACGCACTGATGAAATCATTACCATTTTTAGAACTACCAAAGAAATCATTCAAACTCAGAATTAAAAACAAACTACTAAGTGTTCTCGAAGATGAAGATTCCTTCATTGAGGTTTGCAGGATCATTTGTAAATTAAAACGCCAGTAGCAGTAGTAAAAAAATACAACCAACAATCAAACAAACAAACAAAAATCTTATCTATTAAATCACATTCTTTTCCCAGTTTTTCTTTTTATTTTATTCACTTTTTTTTCTAACTTTCTATTTTTCTCTATTTATCATGGTAATAATAATAATAATAAGAGTAATAATTATAATAGATCATTTGTAACTATTGATAGACTGGCCCGCCTAGACTAGCATAGCTATCCGCGAGCCAGTCCAACTGTAAAATGTCCATTTTATTAAGAAATAAAATGATGATGAATGATGAAGATTTTTTACATACCAATTTTATTATTTGCAATGTAGATTCTAATATCTAGACTAGGAAATTCAAACCTTGAATATATATGTTTTGTATGTGCCAAAAACGTAATATCAAAACTATGCATCAAATCGAGGCTGAGACACAGAGTCAATTTATATAGGTTTGATTGACATGATTTTCTTGAGTTACTTGCTTACTGTGATTGAGACACCTTTTCTATTTCGCGTTTGAAACTTTTAAATATGCCGGAATAGATCAGGTATGTCACAACACTAGCTGAACTTTTTGGTCTGAAGGAAACGTTTTGAAAAACAGCTTTTATTGGCTGTAACGTTCCTAAGCCTGCTTTTAAAAACACTAGCTGAATGAAGGTTCTTTTAGTTGTAATTTCCACCACAACTGCACAAAGCGGTACAGTCAAGATTAGCCTTCAAGCATATGTTAATTTTTTAAGAGAACAGGAGTTTCCAATCACTTTGCTGTAGTATCTTTCAAAGGAAATGCAGAAAAAATGTAAATAGCATTAAAATGTAAAATACATCAATCCTGTCAATTTAGATAATGCAGCCTATGAATTTGTTTAGGTTGCTTTTAAAGTACGTTCTAAACTTAAATGAGAAACAAGGAAACTTGTAATACGACCTACTGGTTGGTATATTTTATGTCTGTGAGAAATGTCATTCAGTTTGTAATCTTTAATCTTTAATCATTATTTATATACGGTAAGAATAACATGTCTAAGATCCTAAACCTAAAATTCTAATCCTAATATCATATTAACTTACAACAACATTATACTTATAAACCTGATTTCCGTGATTACAGTGTAGCCTGTTCCAAAGGGTTGCGCCGCTGTAACTAAAACTATTTTTCATGTAGTTAGTTCTCGGAGAGGGAACAACAAGTTTGTTAACCGAGTCCCTCAGAGCATAATTTGATTCATTTCGTGTTACAAATTTAGAAGTGAGATACTCGGGAACCAGACCGTTTAAAGATTTGAAAACCATTAGAGCTTTCTGAATTTGACATTGAAATTGCAAGTCTTTCCAGCTGAGTTTGTGAAACAAGGAATCGACATCAGCGTCATAGCCCAATGAAGTTATTACTCGTGCAGCATGGTTTTGTAGTTTTTGTAGCCTGTTAGATAATGTTTTGCCACAATTACCCCAGACTAGGCTGCAGTAATCAAAGTGAGGTTGAGGTAGTGATGTTGCATTAGAGTTGGGTAGATTGAGGCACAAATGACTCAAGGTGATTCCTTAGTATTGCATTGCGCATCCCTAAGTCATGAGTCTGTGCGCGTGCAAAACGTAAGAGATTTCCCTCAAACTAAGCTTGATAGCGAAATAAATGCTCCTTTTCTCTTAAGGTCATTCCTCACATTTGCATTGCGCATCCTTACTGCGCATAATTTATGGCGTCATTAGCGCGCGCTCGTGCACGCGCACATTGAAAACATGACGGATTCGCCTTGATATTGAGCTCTGTCAGGTGAAAAATGGCTCTAGCTCACCAACGAGCACGGGCACCCCAATTTTTTTTCCACTCATTGTAATCAACTAATCATAAGCTTTGCGTGAGAAAAGACTGATCCAATTTCTATTGCTGAAAATTGAATAAATAAGAAAAATAGCAGATACACAGTGGTCTTTTACATTTGGCAGTCGGTAACCACGTCAAGAAAATTTGGTTCAAATTTTTAACCAAGGATTTAGCTTTCTGTCTGAATAAAACTTAAAACGTTTATTTGTGTCCGACACAATGTATTGACTGTAGTTTAATGCGTGTTCTTATGAGTCCGAGCTCACAAAGATATTACAATTGCTGGGAATGCGTTCTTATAATAAGCATTAAATAATGCCAAAATGGGGCATTTTCAATGCCTCACTGCTCCTTAATGAGCATGGGCACCCCCCTTTTTTATTTCAAAATTGAAGTTATCATATGACAAATATTCAGTGGACAAAGTTTGAGCAAAAATCTATTGTCACTTTTATTTCAGAGGAATTACCTTAAACGAGCATGGTGACCCCCGATCTTTCTTCGGGTATTTGTTAAGAACAGTCTAGTAAAGAACATATTTAAGGAAGAAAAAAAGTTTGATAGTAGAACATGATTTTTTTATAAAATAGCTCCATACTGGGTGTATTTTGGCCAAGGCGAGGACTTCAAGCTAACCACGGAACCGTCCAAAAAAGTGCAATATTCCCACAACCAGGCAATCAAAAACGGCTTAAATAAAGCAATCCTGCTTATGTGAATGAAAGAAGCTTTACTTTCAACATAAAATTTTGTGTCTTTCAAGCAACCAAGACTTAATTCTGGAATGATACCGGTTTCGCCCCATGGCGAGTTCGCCCCCACTATAAAATTTCTATTTCGAGTTCACCCCAAAATTTTGTGTTCGTGTTTACGTAGTTGTCATTGAGTTATTAAAAGTTTTCGAAGAATCATTTCAGTCTATGTATGTTTATGTCATCTCGCCATCAGGGAGTCTCGCCACCAACGAACTCCCGGTCGCCACTGAGCGAAGTCAACTCGCACCAAGTGAAGTCACCTCGCCACCAAGCGAGTTTCCTCGCCACCAAGCGAGTTTCCTCGCCACCAAGCGAGTTTCCTCGCCACCAGTAATCTAATGAGGCAGTGGGTAAAAGAACGAGGAATAATCTCTATATGCGACTCGATCTGGTTGGGGGTGAACTCGATCAAGTTGAGTCGATGTAGGGGCGAACTCGGTGGGGGCGAACTCACCATGGGGCGAAACCGGCAGCTACCTAAGGTGATTCGAATTTTTAACGCGCAACCAGTAAAAACACCCCATTTTAAGAGCCTGCTGACGCGTTAACAAGCACGGTGACCCCTTTTTTATTGCATTTCTTTAATGTTGATATCATGAATGTTAATTATGCCAAGTTGCAAAAAAAGTTTGATAGTAGAACAATTTCAAGGGAATTACCTTAACTAAATTTATGGCTCCAATTGCAGAAGCGATCTTTTTACACAGTTGATGTGGGAATGCCACATCAGATTTTCATTGACATTTACTCCAAATGATTTCGCAGAGAAAACTTGTTCAATCGGAACATTATTATCGGAAAGTTCGAGTGTATTAGACACAAGCCATTCGCTTAGTTTTTCAAGGTCGTCAGATAGACTAGACTCAATCGGATGCAAATCAGAACCAGCGTAATTAATGTTGGTGTCATCAGCATACATTCTAGGTATGCTAAATGATAGACAGTTAGACAAATCGTTAATATAAATTAGAAATAAAAGAGGACCAAGGATCGTTCCCTGTCGCACGCCACATTTCAGAGAGTGGTGAAGTCAGAGAGACAGCCATTAACGGAGCACCATTGTGTGCGCTTAGTCAAATACGATTTAAACTAATCAAGAGTTTTCCCTTGAATCCGCACCGAAATTAGTTACATCCCGTTAAGCCAGACTTAAGCAAATCACCTCAATAGCCAACATAGATCCATCCTTTGTCTCGGCCTCGATTTGATGCAAAGCCCCAATATGACATTGTGCATGCCGAAACACAGGTTTCTAAGTTTGAATATCTTATTACTCTATATTGTAATGTTCAAAATAATTACTTCTTTTTATTTGCGAAGAAAAACGAAAGAGAGGAGAAAAAAATATATTAATCTTATTGATGCAATATTCGGTATTGATTGTTTATTGAAAATGATGGTCACGTGACTAATCACGTGACAAATTTTTCGACTCCCAGATACTTTATAAGTTGCTGTTATATTAAAAAGCAAGAAATCTAGGCAAAGTACTCCGGAAAAGGCCTAGAAATAAACATTTCAACTCAGCCTCGCTCCCATGTAGGGGCCTGATATGTCATTTTTTGACATGCGCGTAGCGTGCTTCTTAGTGGAAATTTGGGATGGCTCCATATCAGAAAATGTTTACCTTATAGAGGTTAGTCATCCTGGGAAATTTCATGCTTTTATCACAAAATGAACAATTCTGGTTATTTTTGGCTCTTAACAGCAGGACTACTAAGTGTCCAGCCGAAACAAGAGCTCAGAACTGATCCGTTCTCCACAAAGAATACAAGTAAAGATCCGGTTAATATAAGAGAAAAATTACAAGATTGAACTCTCCATAAGTTCATGCGCAATATGACTTGGGTTGCCGACAAACCCTTGGCACAAAAAGCGCCTAACTTTGCGTAACAAAACTTTGTTCATCCCTAGCCTCGTACTCAGGTTTCAAGACAAAGGATTTTTTTACATGCATGCGAGGCTTAGGATGTATAAGTATCGGCGTTATTTATGCAATAGTCCATGTAAAAACAGCAGCTGAGACTCCACCTTTTTCCATAAATTATCTCAAGGCCCATTTAAGCCAGAACTTATCTTGAAGGTTTACCTTTGTGAAAGCCCATTACAAAAGTAAACTTCTGTTCAACTGAACGTTTTTCATCAAAATGGTTTGGTTTCTTTTGGGAAAGAAAAAGATATATCTTTTACACAGTTGAGTGTATA
Organism: Orbicella faveolata; assembly: GCF_042242905.1. NCBI lineage: Eukaryota > Metazoa > Cnidaria > Anthozoa > Scleractinia > Merulinidae > Orbicella > Orbicella faveolata. The sequence goes on along the minus strand of NW_028301536.1, from coordinate 29,160,956 downwards.
AATTACTGCTTTGGTTAATTCGCCCTGCGGACTGAGGATTCGCCAAAATATAAAATATATTTATTTTCAACAGAAAACCGATGTGACACAACATCCACAGATTTCAAAGTCTTTGCTTCGTAAGTCAATGGCGTCAGGCCCATCTTGGAGAGCTGTTTTTTGCTCCTTCACCTGTCTTGTACTCATACAGTCAGTGTTGTTCTATCTGTACTTCCCACGGATAGAATTTAACAGGTATGTGTGTGGAAATAATTCAGACAACACAGGAATTGCCTTTCGAGGATTAGCTCTAGAAACTGAAGGAAATTGCTGACCAGATCAGTTCTCTATAATGCCCAGGTGCAGAGCAAGGATAAATGGTGACTGATTTCCAAATCGGTCCGAAGCAGCGAGCGCCGAGGGCACAAACCTCTAGACTTCTAGACTGATCCTGACCCCCAGGAAATGTTTTGGATTTTTTAAAACACCTGAAAGTCCCCTTTCCTGGGTTTCTGAGGAAAAAAAAAGAGAAAAAAAAAAAGAGTAGAGACCGGACATCTTGTGTACTTAAGGCATCTATCGGCCGGGAGAGTGTCGACCGACACCATCGGTGCCATATACCGAGTATCGGCCGACACGCGGTCGACATCATGTCGACTGATAGTATCGAGCGATACTCGACCGACAGATGCCGAGATCCCTGACCGGTATATGTATTCGCTCTTGATGCCCGTGAAACAAGCTAAGTAGTTTGTGACAACGCGAATTTGAAATCAATGCATGCGAAGTGCGCAAGTGAGTCATGGTTACCCTGAAACTCCCGAGCAGTTTTGGCAAATATGTTGTGAGGGGACTCAACTGAATCTTCGGCAGTTAAGCCTCTTAAGTGCAGTTGAAAAAAAGTCTACAAGTTTTAAGAGCATTCATGAATGAGATGTGGCATGTAATAACAGAAATTAAGTGTAAACTGCAGCCACAAAGATCAGTAAAGGAATCTAAGCTCGAATATTCTCTTTACAGATATGACCCCTTCAAGCCCTTGAAAAGAGGCCTTACAAAAGAACTAAAAGAAATATACCTAGAAATGCAAAAGTTACACATTCATAAGAAGGTACCATCAGCAAGACTGGTTCAGAAATTAGAAGAAATAGTAAATCGCTTGGACAGTAGACTGCAACCAGCGAACATAACCAGCGGGACACTCGGCAAAAATGGAGGCGTAGATGTGTGTCCAGAGGAGTTCAAAGGAACACTTGCTGGGTTCCAATATTATACCACGGGCTGGGACATTACCAACTGTACTAACGCCAAACCAATCAGTTCTGTGATAAGTATTTTAGTTAATACTGTAGCATATCCTAGCAAAGACGAGAACAACATTGAAAAGGTTTTAAAAGGGATAACAGAGACCTACCCTACAATTCAGGTGTATTTGGCAACACGGAGTGACCAAGTGATAGAGGCTGCCAAAAGGTACAATGTTGATGCCTTTAAGGTCTATAATGCAAACCTAGGCAAAGGATGGAACATGTTGATAAGAATGGTATCTACTCCTTACGTTCTCGTTGCGAGAGATGTTTTTCACTTCACCTGGCTTACCCAACTTGAGAGGCAAATACGTGTGGCCACTCAGATACCAAATGTTGGAGTTGCAGGTGGATCTTACCGTAACTTTTCAGGTCACTGGAAAGCGGGCTGTGTGCAAACTACAATGAAAAATTACGTCCTGGAATACCAGGAAGGCTATTATCACTCAAGAAACGAGTGCATGTTCTGTGATTATCTGCAGGGTCCTTTCGTTGCCAAAACAAAGCTGTTGAAGTTTGACGAGAGTCTTCCAAATGAGGTCATTTTTGAAGACTGGTTTTTACGTGTTGTTGAAGCTGGACACATGACAATGTCATGTCCAGACGCTATGTATTTCACTACTGATTACAACTTTAATTCCAGAAGAACTGATAAAAATGTGTGGAAACCTTTGGCTAAGAAGTGGGAGCTTAATCGGGTGTTACTGCCCCAGGGGGTGAAGCATTCCTTTTCCTGTCAGGACACTGGTTTCGAATGCAATGCTAAAAGCGCTTTGCTGCCAGTCTGTTGTCAGGAGGAGTATGCAGATGCACTGTGGTTTGTTCAGAAGTTTGCCGATACGCATAATGTTACATTTGAGGTTGATGCTGGTTCCTTATTGGGTGGTGTTAAGTTCAATGGACTTCTTTCTTGGGACTTGGATGGAGACATAAAGGTTTTATTGTCCGACTTTGCAATCTTTAGCAAGAGAGAAACGGTCGAGCATTTTCGGAAAAATGGTTACGAGCTACGCGAGTATGGAATACAAGATGACGGTGAACGCGGGTATGTGAAGATAAGCTTCAATAAATTTTACATTGAAGTCTGGGGGAGACCTGCTGTGACAAACACTCAGTATCTCCCCGCGGAACTACAAAAACATGCAACGTTCACCAAAGCAAACATTCGGGGTAACTGGATTGATACGGCGTTTAGTCCTGGTTTGTTCGCAAGAAATCGATATGGAAGAGAAATCCTAAAACACTCACAGTCCTGGATCAAATTAGGATTAGAACACAGTTACTCTGACTACGATCCTGGCAGCTTTGCGCCTTGTCAGAGACCAAATCACCATTCCTGCTTGCAGCTCTTCCCAGCTGACGGTAGTATTCCATTTTTAGTAACTTAGCAACACCTTCAGTACCCTAAATCCTCGAATTGGCGCCTATTTCAAATTTAGGAGAAGGACGCTTATATGAGGGAGGTGTTTAATCGAGGAAGGGGGGGGGGGGGGACGCTTATTGAATTTGTCCCAACTCGTAGCGAGAAATGATAGTTTTTCAGTTTTTTGAAATACGGCATTTGCCCGTAAACGACAACATAAGCTGTACACAGCATACAAAGTTGATCCTAAAGTTTTAATAGCGGCGTAGTTGCTACTTGTAATTGCTTTTCAAACTTAACGTGTTCACAAACTGAACAATGTGCAAATCTAATACTGCATACGCTCTTAATTAGTCACAGATTAAACATCAATTTCGTCCTCGTCCTCATCAGTAATGTGGACTGATCATCGACCAGGAGGGGAGAGGGAGGGCGCTTTTTACAAATTTTGGCCGATATGAGAGGCGCTTACTCGAGGGGGGGGGGGGGGGGCGCTAATTCGAGGATTTACGGTTCATTTAAGGTCAAGGTTGGATTCCAATTTTTGAAAATTCGGTTTGTAACTGCTAAGTTTGAATAGGTTTTAATTTTTATAGGGCTTTGCCATTTAGTTTCTTAGTTTTCTTTTAGAAAAGACCTTTGAGTCCACACGGTCGCGAAGATCGAGTGGCTGCTGCAAGACAGTGATGGCTGTTACGATCGGCCACAAAATAACCGAGAATTCAACTACAGCTGACATGCGAAGAGACAAAAATAAACATTTATACGTAGTTATACCGCTCTTACACTAAGATATCGCCATTAATTGTAATAGCTGAAGAAATTTCAAAGTTACTTTAAGTAACTACGCCATCAAACTAACCATTCACAAATGCCTGCGATCAAAGTTGATGGGCATTTACACGGATATACTATAAAAAAATGTCGGGAACGTTAACGAACTCAACATAGTTAGCGTTCCCGCCATATCAGATTCAACCGGGAACAGAAACCCGTTTTCACTGCGGCATAACATATGACTCTTGCTAAACATGAACGTATTTAACTGCAACGCTAATCCGTTTTTCAAAAACTTCGTGTATTTAAAACTTGTTTGACCACACTATGTTAAAATTCTTAATGCAGGCTCCGTGATGGCCGATATATGCTAACTTCAACTAGCTCGAGTTCCATCGTTTTCCGAAAACATCATTTCGCAGCTGTTTTAGATTGCAGCTTTTCGCCTATGATTAAGTTACTCGGCATGAAGTCAAATTCGATGCTCATGCATAATTGATATATTACTACCTAGGTTTTCTTTAAAAAGCCAAACAATCTCCTTGCACGTGTCCTGAAGAATATGAAAGCTCGATTTAAAGCAAATCCACGATGTGTGTGTACTACTACTCCATATTACTCCATATTAGAGCCAAATCTTGAGAGGTTCACGTCGGAGAAATAATTCCACTGAATTTAGCTAGTATCACCTTCTGGTTTGTCCTCCAAGCTGCAAATGAATTCAAATTCCTCTGCAAACAAAACCAAAGCCAAAATCTGTGAGGAAAAGCGTGACTACAATTGCAGATCTCATTTTATAGCACGCGCAGAGTAGGATAATACTGGCATCCGATTGGTTCATAGACAATGGAATGGAGTGCTGCTTAGGAGTCAGTATATATAAAAGGAACAATTTAATGAGAAATGTCGCCTCTATCGCAGTGTCTACGCAACTGACCGCGAAACTTTCAAGGAAAACATTTCCCGCATAAAGATGTTTCCAGCTTTTGATTGTGTTATAAACATATGTAATAAGCAACGATGAAATAGTGTTCTACAATTATCTCTGTTAAAATCATTTGGTCATTGCCGTACTAAAGTTATTCACAAGTCTACCGTTAAATCAATCACTTTTAGCTCCAGTGTACTTATGTGAATGAGGTTATTTTTTAACAACACTAGATCATTGTATCTAGTTTTCAATCAATGAAAATGTGCCTGTTTGAAGTCATGCTTGCCTTTAGACAAACCATAATTAGATTAAAGGTGCAGTGTACCTTCAGTAACTGGCTGAACTGACAGTCGTGCAGATGTAAACAGTGAAAGTGATTTTAGTGGCCCACCTGAAGATTTGTGGTTCTATGAAATAAAATAACATTAATGCGTGGTTAACCTTAGTTGTACCGGTGCTACTGTATGGATGTGAGACATGGAAGATGAACATGGGAGATGACCAACGAATAGATGTGTTTCACAACAAATGCCTCAGGAGGATTCTCAAAATAAAATGGCAAGATCACGTTACCACTAGAGAGCTCCTTGAGAAGGCAGAGACGAAGTTCCTTAGTGAAGAGGTTAAGACGAGAAGATGGAAGATGATAGGGCATGTCTTACGACAAAACAGAAACAGCCATACCAACATAGCCCTATCATGGACACCTGAAGGAAAAAGGAAGAGAGGAAGGCCTAAGACCACCTGGCAAAGAACAGTTGAGAGAGAGAGGAACAGCGCAGGATGGCGTACATGGGATGAGGCAAGAGCTGCTGCAGCCAACAGAGAAAATTGGAGGCATTCTGTGGAGGCCTTATGTGCCACGAGGCACAAAGAAGCTAAGTGAAGTGAAGTGAATGCGTGGTTAAATTAATTGTCACCCACATTCGATCATTGACAACATGCACTGTGATTGGGTACTTGCTCATGTTCTCATGCATTTAAAGCTATGATGATGTAGACTAGTTTTCCAATCACTGAAGGGTAGCCACAACTATCCTCACTAAACCATTATTAAGCTGGTGAATCACAAAGAAAATACACAAAATATGTAATGATCTCACTAGAAATAAAGAAGAAATACACTTATTGACAAATTTCCGTGATTAAATTCCTCACAAATTTTCTTTTAGGCCTGGGAGTCAGTAGCAAAGAGTACTGAAAATGTGAGCTTCTCCCTTCAACACTGCCCTCCCTCCCACTCCCTCGTAACTGAAGCAGGGCTGTGCTCTAGAAGCGCCCAAGTGCCACAGGGAACTAACTTCTGCCTTTGGGTGACTGGAATAACTTACTTTCTTCATATAAGCTTAAGTGCTGAACACCCAGGATTTCATGTTTAGGAACCTTAGGGCTCCTAAAAAAATTTTCTTAGACCACAGCCTTGCTAAAGATAAATGACAACTCTCACTTGATGAAGGGTCTTCAATTCTTGCAGGGAAATAAAACGTTTCATCATACGGACAAACTTGACATCCACCTGAGAAACAAACGTGTGATAAAAATTGTAGTAATTAGGTTGGTCATAAAGACACTGCAAACATATCTGCTAGCCATCACTTATATGTGTAAATGAATGCCAGTGTCAGTGAGCACTTGTACATATATATATATAACATACATGCAAACCAGAAAGAGGTACTGTTATAATAAGCCACATTCAATATATCAATATTCTAACATGGCTCTGAGGCTTTCAGGTCAAAATGTACATTTTCTTAAGTTTCTCTTGTCTCTCAATTCCCACAAGAGACTTGGACACAAAGAAAACACCACCAAAATATAGAAGTTTGGCCTGAAAGCCTCAGATTCATGTTAGAATATTGATATAATGAACGTGGCCTACTGCTACATTTGACTCTTAATAATACCTGACAATTGTATAAATGGCACTAAATTTAAATAACAATATGTTATGAATTCTTTTACTTACGCTGTTGTTTCCAAACAAAGGTTCTCTCATCAGTTTGTGAGTAAATAATTTTATTAGCACCATTTATATAATCCTTTATCTTACCATAAACCACTTAGGATTGTCTTTTTTGGCACCCCTGAAAACAAAAAATAAACCAATCAATCGATATTGAAATACATTGTAAATAAATTTACTATAAACAATAAACTAAGAAAAATGACAATAAAAAGTGAAACAAAGACTGAACACCTAACTAGAGGTATGACACAAGAATGGCCTCCAGATCAGAGACACTGGTACAGTAAAGAAACTTAAAAATACATAATTGAGAGAACATGGATGACATGAATTTCCATTACATGTGAGTCTATTAGATGCTATCACATGTACAGGTACTCTTCAGGTTTGTCATTGAATGATGACATTAATTCCACATCGCATTACATGATGTTGCTTACAGAAAAGTAGCATGAAGCTTAGAAGCTACAGTACTGGGATAAAATTACAAATGAAAAACACATCAATACACATGGTTTCTTTTTTTTCCTGTATTGAGAACATACACGTTTTTGATTGGCCAATGTTTATGCACAGATTATTTAAACACCTGACAGTATAACCACTGCATAATTGCCATGTATATTTTCATCAATTCATTGTGTGCATTAAAAACAAAAATAAATAGGACGGATGCTGTTATTGTACTCACGGGTCATAATGAGGATCTGCCTTGTCAAACTGTGTATAGTCCACATAGCTCTCTTTTACAATCTAAAGGCAGGTATTATAAAGCAAAAGTATACAATTACATTCAATAAGTGTCTTAACTCACATTCAAAGCAGCCTGAATTTTAAGGCTCAATGTCAGCTTTTTATATATCATGCAAACAGAAATACAAATTATGAATATACAACTATACAGTGGAATCCAGCCTTCTGAAAGGGTTGCGAAGGTTACCACAGAAACTTCAAGCAAATCATTTGTCAACTAAATCAAAAAAGAGCAAACTAGGACTTTCCCAGGGCAAGAAAAATTTGAGAGTTACTTGTAAGAAGGGCAAGGTGGAAATTTTCAAATTTGTTTGTTTGTTTGTTTGTTTTTGTTTTTTTGTTTTTTCAAGCCCTGTATTAAGAACTGGGGCAGCCTCTGTTACAAGCCTGGTAACTTTTTGACCTTTTTTAGGAAACCTCCACGCCTTATAAAAGTTGCTGTTATTGTACATTTATATTTTAGCATGTTTCAAATAAAAAAAAATGATAATGATGAAGAACATAAATGAATATTTAACATTTATTAGATGTACCTCTACAATCCCAGCTATACCAGGAGGTTTGCAGTTACTATGATAAAAGAAAGCAAGTTGACCATTCTTCATCTGATCACGCATGAAGTTCCGTGCCTAAAAGTAATTCAGAAATTAAGAGTAATGTTGTAATAAATTAATGATTTACAATGGAAATTTCTTGAGGAAATTATGACTCTGTGAACTTGTTGGACAATTCTAACACTGAAACTTAGTGAGTCCTCAATTCCAATATTTGTAAAACACATTAAGATGAATTGAATTACCTGGTAATTTCTAACACCATCCCAGCAAGTTGTTTGGTCTGGTTCATTCTTTAAGTCCTCAATACCAAACTGCAGTTAATGTACACAGGTAAAGAAAAGTACCAAGTAAAATGCACTAGCCTGTAGACACGTATTTTGATTACCTGAATTTGAAATAAACTGTGGTTCCTTTTTCAATCACTTCTCTGCATAATTTATGTATCATACGATAATAGGTCAGCATCAACATCCATCAGAGACGTTAATTCCAGAATTTGTTGATCAAATTACATTAAATTTTTTCAAACAAACAAAAACTAAGTTTTTTTGCGCAAAATGTCTCAATGAGCTTGAGAGTGTTCCAAAGATATGCACATCACATATGTACCTTCACATCCACTCCTTTCTCAATTCTGCTTTCTGGTTCTGATTTCATGAGCCATCTTGTGTATTGCACTGCCTAATAAAGCAAATTCATCCCTTCAATGTTTGGACATTTCTCTGACTAAAACAGAGCAGATCGAGGGAAAAGTGAGAGGGATTACAACACCCCCAACTACAGTAATACCCTCAAAATTGTCTTACTCCTCTTAATAAAATGTTAACAATAATATTACAGAAAGTACACTCTGCAGATATCTGATTAGCCTGCAAGAGTATCCAGGTTTTTTGGCTCTTGTTTCATGTGCAAGAAACAAGAGCTGACAAAACCGGATGCTCTCACAGGCTACTATCTGTTGTGAAGAAAATTTCAAGCGTAGCTTGTCTGAATTTGCACTTAAAATCTCACGTTCCAAAAACAGTACGCGAACATGTAATTATTTCTGAAGGAAATGATGGGCAATAGCTATCAACATGTAGTGTTATAGACAAATAAGAACGTAAAATGTGTCAGGTTGCATCTCCAGCCCCTTAATTTTTGAAAATTTTCCAGAGGGGGACCCCTAGAATTTCACCTCCTTCGGACGCTCGATTTGCAAGTGCTGGCTACTTTAAGTTTTTAGCTGACTTATTTAAAATCTGTGGAGAACACTGTATAACTAGTAGTAATCAAAGATTATGAGTGCGTTGGATGTTGTCACTTGAATACATACACCTTAAATGATTTCACTATCTGAATTTCAACCTCTGTGTATTGCTAAAGTCAACATTTTTTATCAACAGCTAAGGTTTTACAGACAGATACATCATAGTGTCAAAGTCCAAAGTCAAAATGCCATCACCATTCATGCTTATACTTTGCATGCTTGGTCTACTTTGGTGGCATTCAAAACTAAGTTTGATCTAATGACAAATAACGATCTGCATGTGAAGTTGAAGCCTGCGGTAAAAGTGTTTTAAATTAAGTGTTAACTTGTACTGGACAAAATATTTCCCAGGAAAGGCATTTGAACTTTTGGCGACACTTAGAATTCAATTTCAGATCGGCAACACCTATAACAAACATTTCTTGAGAAAATAAAGTTTTTGACCAGCGACCCTACAAGACATTGCATCACTAAATGTTTTGAACTTGTTTACAATGCTCAAATTTACATTTTGTTTTCACAAATGAAAAAGGTGAATTAACCATTCTGACCACAAAACACGGCCTTTTGGCGAGGTACACGACACGGAAAGTTTGTTTTCTGACAACCAACTGTGGCCACAACAAATTTGCTGAGCTTCAAATTGGAAAATTTGTTTTCTGACCACAGATCTGAGGGTCATCATGGCCATTTGTCGAGCTACGCAGAGGATTTGTTTTCTTACCACAACTCATGGCCATTTGCCGTCACCGAGCTACAAAACATTCTTTCCTGATGACACAGGCTTTAGTTACTTATTGTTGAATGCCAGCAGGTCAAAATACATGCATCTTTGCAGAAATCATACACACTTCAAATCTACCTTTATATGCTGAATACATGACTGCATGCATGCTCATGAATGATGTAACTTGACCCTGCTGTGGGGGGCCAAATTGGCGAACAAATCCATCTGAAAAATTCTCAATACAAACTGGATTGTGATTGCGTTACACTAAGTGAACGCAATTATATGGTAAACAAGCAATAAAATGTGTACTGGATTTTCTTTATTTTCAATTCATTATTTTGTCCATACACAAATAGCAAAGACCAGTCCCTAGTGGGGAAATGTATTAATACATTCTATTTTTCTGATCTATTTAGTATTCATAATTTTCAGTGTACACAAGGTAAACAGAAACTGTCTGTGATATTACATGTAATACCAATCAAGGGTATAGCATTATCATGTTGACAGGGATGATCACTTTAATTAAGCTTACTTGTTTTGCATCCTGCTTCTGGGTCTTGCTTCTATTAGCACTTTGATTCTCTGCAAAGGTGCAATAATCAAATCCAATTTACAGTATTTTAGCTACATGTAATTCCAGCAGTGCCAATCTCCCAGAGGTATTGGTGAAGTAATTGCTCGTGTTTTTAATCCTGAGGATTATTGCCTGAATAATCGAGTATTCAAGTCTTGCCCAGGGTATTTGCCAGCCCTGTGTGATGATGATAATTTGCTAGCAAAGACAGAATGTTTTTTCTCTCAACCAGCTCTAAGAAGGCAATCTTAGTAATACTTAAAACCAGCACTTCTCAGTGCCTTAGTTTGTGATTAGTTTACATTTGAATGCGTCTACAGGTCTTTTCCTTTAACACTACATGGTAGGTTTTAACAGCTCAAATGCCCCAGCTGCAGAAGGGGTAGGGGGATGGCATCCTAGAATTGACCGACACATATATATATAAACAGAAAAGAAGGGATTTGCAAGCATTACCACTAGGTCTCAATAATGGCTTTATCAATTCCTAGGCCCCTTATCCCTCCCCACACCCAGGCATTTAACAAGCCTGCTTTATTAAATATCAAAAGGACTAACCCTACCTAAAGAGCACTGACTTAATTTTTTTTGTGAGATTTAACACTAACCCATTGGAAACTCAGTCCAGTGAATTACCACTAGCCTCACAAATTCATGTTGATAAATTAAAAATACATAAATAAATTCCTGTTGGTCATGCATGAAAATCGAGGTGAGAAGTGATGGTGGACAGCACAATTGACTATGAAAATGTGACTAGAACATCTTAAACAAATCTAACAAAGCCAAAAGAGAGGAACTGACAAGGCTAAAGATAAACCTACAGTCCAACCTCTAGAATAGTTTTTGCAATTAGCAAGCATTGTTTTTGTCTTGATGTATAGTTTATATTAGGATTATGATGGAAACGTGTCACAGGCATTGTGTTTCCAATGTGACCATAGGTTAAGATTTGTCATCATGCCTACATATATCAGCTGTCAATGGTTATTGCTTTGTTTCTTTTCACTTGTCCATCGACTTAGTCCCTGAGCTATTCAGAGCATTATCCATATTTAGATAACATTGTTTGTAATGTTGTACTAAAATTAGCATGTATTATAAGTTATGAAAAATATAGCTTCATTTCAATATCTGGTTGAAGACATATATTTATGAGAAAACATATTTTTGACGCTATCCCATGGGTGGGCATTTGTACTTTTCTCACAGCCCCAGCATGGGGATTTTGTACGTGCTAGCAGCCCCATGGTGGGACATTTGCTGCCTTGTGAAAACAAAACGTCAAATGCCCAGAGGGGAGGGAAGGGGGGAGGGAAGTGGGGAGGGGAGGGGATGAGCAGGCCTGGAATTGACAGTCATTAGCACTGTATATGACATAATGTTGTATATGTACATGTTCAATTTAATTACTTTTACATGTACTTTAGACTTCCGTAAACCTGTTACTTTTTTTTTCATTTACAATCAACTACTCGTCAAGACCTTGGAGGAATCTGAGCATGGATTTCAGGTTATGGAGATGACAAGATTATTGCCATTTCCTGAGCAGTTCAAGCTTGGTTTTGAGTCTTGGTTTGGATCTGTTGCACTCGAAAAGTACTCTAAAACTGTGTATTTCATCGCATTTCATAGGTGCAAACAAGCGGTGACATTGTTTAAAAATCAGATAAATGTATTCGTTCAGTCGAACTGTTTGGGCATTTACCACGCCTGGGATGTTTTTACAATGTACATGTGGTAAGTTTTGAGAGACTGCTACCAGGTGTAAAGCAAAGAATGCCGTTCGTTAGGCTTAATCAACCTTTCAATATTTCAAAACAGTTAAACCATTCAGAAATAGTAAGGCTACTATCATACATGTACGGGCACCTTTGGGCTTGGAGGGAAGGTGACCTTCTTGCCCAAAAAAATTACACAATGCCTGAATGCGTGAGTGTTGAAATCAGGATGCAAATGCACTCAAATTGCATGAAAAACAAAAACATTCACAATTCTCACATCTAATGAAACTACTATAATTCCAAAACTAGTTATATTCAAAGCCTGCATTCAATGACCTCTATCAACAGTCTCAATCTAGTTAAATCTAAAACTTATTAAAAGAAAAAGTTCTAATAAAAGTAACTAACCAGAAACTTTTACAAGTTTTGGAAATCACACCAACAGCATTATTATTATTTTTTTTCATGAGTGGTTGCCCGAATCATGTGCGTTTTGCCTGAAAAATCATATAATTTCTGTGGCTGGGGAGGGGGGGGGGGGAAGGCTGCAGCCCCCCTTGCTCCCCCAGCTTGTACACCTGTAGCTACTATTATTATTTCCCTTTGAAGTAAGCTTACATCATAAGTGTTCTTCAGTCCAGCAACACGCATCCTGTACCCACCAAGCTCCTCAACACTGACTTAGAAATTAATTATAAAATAACTGATATACTACGCGTGCTCTCATTGGTCATAAATGGTCAATGGGTGTGTTCAGATGAAAGTATGTAAATACGGTTGTCACGCTTTAGATTCGAGCGTATTTGTGAGAAAGATTTTATAAGAGCGATCTAGCACTTTGTCCATGTTTACATAACCTCATCTAAACACTCTTGGTTCTCGAAAGTTATGCAATACCTCGACTGCGTCTCGGGTTTGCATAACTGTCTCGAATTCTCCGAACCCCCGTCGTGTTTAGATGAGGCTATGTAACCACAGAAAAAGTGCTCTATTGCTTAAATATAGAATGGCATTTTTTGCAAATTGAATAGTTATTTTTTAACCGCGCAGCAAATCAGCTTAGCCGCCTCTGCGCTGTTGGCCACGCTTGACAGCTCAAAATATAGTAAAACCAATCTCGTCGAGGGTTTTAACCCTCGGCTAGACTTCTTTGACACGTTAATAACGTTTTCATTCATTCATTGATCTCGATGGCAATTGACATGCCATAGTGTAATCGTACTTAAAACAATTAGGACCAATAGTTTTTCGTTTTACCTTGTTTGGTTTCCTTGGTGGGTTTGCTCGACTCTACTTTGCGCTTCTTTTTCGGAGGCATGTCAGACCTAGCACACTTCGGCGACACTTCGGCGACTTTGAGGTCTATGAGCCCGCGACCAATTTGGGGACTCCTTGCTTCATGTATGGGGATATATAGTTTCCCATTTTGTTCTCACCTCATCAAGCGACCATGCCTATTAAATAAGAAACTTTTTTTTTTCCTCATTCAGTTCACTCCAGTCGGTACAGACAACACCATCTGGCAAATGAATATCTCTTGACTGGAATAACGGACCAAACTATGCACAAAGACAGGCAGCTGAAAGGAAAGAGAGATTGCGTGACGCTCCAATTCGCGCAATCGCATTTCATATTTATTCATTTACTTCGCACGCGAATTTGCATAGTCATGGTTGAAGTCCGTGTGATATGATAGCATTCACCAAGAGATTTGACAGCTTTAATGATCGTGTGAACAGCCTGGTACATGAATGCCTGCGCTACACTTAGAACAGAGAGAAATTCAGGTATGTTGGACGTTCTGTCTGCGCTATGACAAGGTAAACCAAAGCCAGTTTAGCTTGTTCTCAAACTGTCGGCCTTCAAGATCTACAACTGTAGTAATCTTTTGATTGTATGAATTAAGCTTATGTACATCCGACAGAGGTAAAAAATAGTCGATGTTTTTAGTCCAGCGAGTGGTCGTTTGAGTCCTTTCCATGGTCCTTCGTTTTGGTGTAGTGGTCTTACTGCCCTTAGTGCCCTAGCTTGGTTTGTGCCACACTTTTGGTGTTCGTTTTGGGAACACCCATTCGCCGTATTAAAGAAAGAAAAGCGCTCGATTTGTATCGGCTGAATCACTTCGCAAGAAATTCGACTTCTTTGGCTTGTTTGGATCGTTTGCTCTGCGTTGGCAATCGTTGTTGATTTTATATAGAGGCTGAGTTTTCATATTCTGAATGGCTTTTTGCAATGCTTGATCCGAGGCATGCTTGTCGTTACGCACGATTTATACTTCACTCACGTCAGTTCGAATAACGCGCCTCATTCTTCAGTTAGTAGAACACTTATCCAATATCATGGATGGGTAAAAAAAATTGTTTATTGAATGCGCGATATTTGGCATAATCGGGCACCAACCATGACGTGACGTGATTGGGCACCCGCAAACGGTTTGAACGTTAGAGTCGAGTTAGAGGCAAAACTTCCTGCTCGCTCAAACTGTTGCTAAGATATTTGTACATTTATTTCCTATCTGCTTTCGCGTACATTCATCTTCAGTCATATTAACTTGTAGCCTCCGAAGATCTCAATCCAGTCTGCATTAGGACTGCGTTCTCCTTCTCGCAGAACGCATTAACTCGCATAAACAAGGATTTCAAAACTTCTTGCCATCTGCAGTTCTACCTTTGTTAAATCAGTTTTACAACCACTAATGTAGGGTTGACTACGAGCAAAGCACTCAAATCAACGGTTTATTGTTAGTAATAACTGATGCAGTAGTAATCACATGATTTTGAGTGCAGTTTGCATTTTGGAGTAAATAATCACTAGTAAATTTAAATATGAAAGTCTGGCTATACATTGTTTACTTATGTAGGCTGCAGTGCCCTCGCTCTTCCAAATATCTTCGAAAATTTCCCAAATATTCGAAAAACTTCCACAGCGTTGGAAAATCGCCGGTAATCTTCGGGCAATTTTCGGTAATGCCGATTGGTCGACGTCGCATGTCGACTCGCGATAAGGAAATTAGTTGAATTGCGGACAGGCAGAAAGTGTGCCGCAGAAAATACACGGCCATGTTACAAGTGAACAGTACATCAGATCCAAGAAGACCTGTGGACCTGTGGTCCAGACGAAACTTAATACAAATATAGTATCGGTTCGGTTTCCGCCGCCCTCTTGAATCTGGTCTATGGGCTACTCTCCCGAACAACGGCTGGTAATCGAGCCTAATATAGCCAGGACTGCGAACGAAAATGCTGATGGTATAGTAGGATCTAAGAAAGATCTGATCAGCGTAACGACGAAACAGGGATCAGCGAGGTTCCTGTTATAAATCCCATTTAAATCCCAGATTTCCCACCCCAATATCAACAACGGACCCCCGACTAGTCCAATACTCGAGGTATGCCCTGGTAGGGCCATGTTTATGTTTCTAAGAGCTAACCACAGTACTTGAGTGGATGCCATTCAGGCGAAACGGAGCTCTATTGAGGCTTGCTGGAGTGCTATTTATGTTAATGGATAACCGCAATATACCGAAGTGCTGTTCAGACTGGAGCGTTGTTTCAAAACTGCAGTGGTGCTGTTCTGGCTGACCGAAACGTTACATTAGTGCTTCTCGGACCAACGAAAGCAAAAACTCTCATCACGTCTGTACATCCTATTTGCATACGAAATGTGAATTAATTCAGTAAACAAATTACATGTACCAACAAAGATAACAACAAAACATCAGAATCTATGGTTAGGTTCCAATAAGCTAATTTTAAATGCTAGTAAAACTATCAAGCGTAATGTTTAAATTGGTCTAAATTGCGACTTTCTTCACTCACGTTGGCGGGACATGTCCGTATTTCGCATTTATAAAGTACCTAATCATACCTTTTTGGTACGCTTCGGCGGCATATCAGGCTGGCGAGTGTAATGGTTCGTATGTTGGCGAGACGTAGTCTAGCCAAACTTGATACCCATGCGAGACCAAACGAGCCTGATATGCGGCCGAAGCGTACCAAAAAGGTACGATTAGGTATTTACTGTACCAAAATTCGGCCAAGTGAGCAAGACATGGAAGCCATATCAGGTCAGTGACTTGAGATCATGGCAAGATATCAGGACACCGAGAGTATACACGGCTTCTGATTGGCTAATTGCGAATTTGGGCACGGTAAACCGTAATACTGTAAGGAAGAAACCGTACATAATGTCATGATGTACATCATATTCCTTGTTTTACTATATCCTATTGTTACATTTTTACTCTTTGTAAATACGTGTGCGTGTCGGTGGAAAAATTCAGTACCTACCAGTCTTCCAACCAAACCAAACAACCTATACCTGAGAAAATGATAACGGTTAATTTTCACTCTTCTTTATCAGGGAACAAGGCACATGCGTGAGGAGAAACAAGGTTACTACTCAGGTTTGAAATATTACATGTACATCAAATTGTTGGCAGTGTACTCATGTTGATCGTTATTTTTTTTGATACAACATCCACAGATTTGAAAGTCTTTGGTTCAGAAGCTAATGGCGGTCGTCCTTTCTTGGAGATGTGTTTTCCTGTCCTTCACTGTTCTCATGTGTATTTTATTAACGTCATTTTATCTTTTCTTTCCACAGACAAACAGGTTAGTGTTATGTCGAAAGTTTTCTTTCGTTCAAGTTGAGTGCAACTTTGCCTAAGTGCCCAACTGCCAAACTTATCGCATCATTTGCCTCACTATTTATGGGCTAACAGTGGCGGATCCAGACCTTGAGCTAAGGGGGGGGGGGGGGGGGGGGGCGGTTTTGTTTTACTTGCCCTGCCAGCTTTCCTTCCTTCTGTCAAAATAAGGGGGGAGTGGCCCGGGTCCCCGGGCCCTTCCCCTAGATCCGCCACCGGCTAAAACGAGTTTAAATTGACATCTAAAAGGGTATCGCTTTGATCGGCTTAATTACCTAATAATCAGATCATAACTGAAAGAAAATCCCTGGAATTCTTTTCCTATCCGCATTGCGCATGTGTACTTGACAGTAGTAGCGTTTACACAGGGTACAGTTTGACCTGGTTCATGTTGGATTCCAGAATCCAATATGGCCTACAACTGATGTCAGGCTAGTGTTTTAGCGAAATATTTTTTAGCAGTGCCAATTTACAGATTTTTTAAACAGTTTTAAGAGTTTTTTTTACAGTGTTTCGAAAGAATTTCTAGGACGAGATGTCATTTAAATCGAACCTACGTTAAAGATTAAATAATGTCAAAATTTTGGATGACAGCACTTTATTGAATGTACTGAAGAAAATTATTACAAGCATTTAAGTACAGGTGTTATCTCTTTTCAGTCATTATGACCCCTTCCTTCTTTTTAAACGAGACATTGCTAAGGAACTGAATGTAATCCACCTGGAAATGCGAAAGTTGGTCGTCCAAAAGCAAGCACCGTCACCGAGATTGGTTCAACGACTAGGGGAAATAGTCAAAGGCCTAGACAACACACTGCAAACAGCGAGCACTCCTGAAATAGTTAGCAAGTATGGTAGCGTGGATGTGTGTCCAGATGAATACAGAGGGGCAAAGTTTGGCTACCCATATTACGCCACGGGCTGGGTTATCACCAACTGTACTAACGCTAAACCAATTAATTCTGTGATAACTATTTTAATAAACACTGTTGCATATCCTAAGGAAGACGAGAACAATATTGAAAAGGTTTTAAAGGGGGTTACAGAGACCTATCCTACAGTTCAAGTTCATTTAGCTACGCGTGGTAACGAAATTATGGACATGGCCAAAAGGTACAAAAATATTAATGTTACGAAAGTCAGTGATACAAACCTAGGCAAAGGATGGAACATGTTGATAAGAAAAGTATCTACTCCTTACGTTCTCGTTGCAAGAGATGTTTTTCACTTCACCTGGCTTACCCAACTTGAGAGGCAAATACGTGTGGTCAGTCAGATACCAAATGTGGGAGTTGCAGGTGGATCTTACCGTAACTTTTCAGGTCACTGGAAAGCGGGCTGTGTGCAAACTACAATGAAAAATTACGTCCTGGAATACCAGGAAGGTTATTATCACTCGAGAAACGAGTGCATGTTCTGTGATTATCTGCAGGGTCCTTTCGTTGCAAAAACAAAGCTGTTGAAGTTTGACGAGAGTCTTCCAAATGAAGTCATTTTTGAAGACTGGTTTTTGCGTGTTGTTGAAGATGGACACCTGACAATGTCATGTCCAGACGCTATGTATTTCACGACAGATTACAGTTCGTATTCCAAAAATAATGATAAAAACATGTGGAAACCTTTGGCTAAGAAGTGGGAGCTTAATCGAGTGTTACTGCCCCAGGGGGTGAAGCATTCCTTTTCCTGTAAGGATGTTGGATTCCAGTGCGCTGCCGAAAGCCATTTACTCCCAGTTTGTTGCCAGGAGGAGTATGCAGATGCATTGGCCTTTCTTCAACGGTTTGCCGATGAGAACAATATTACATTCGAGCTTGATACTGGTTCCGCGTTAGGTGGTGTTAAGTTCAGTGGACTCATTCCTTGGGACATAGATGGAGACGTGATTGCTTTAA